>NC_054498.1:16712105-17012105 GCF_017639515.1 Carcharodon carcharias | reverse complement strand
TCTAACCTGTTCATGTAGCCACAGATTTTACATGGCTGGTCTAGTTCAGTTTCTAGTCAATAGTATCCCCAGGGATTCAGCAATGATGAATGTCAAGGGGAGATGGTTAGATTCTCTCTTGTTGGAGTTGGTCATTGCCTGGCATTTGTGTGGCGTGAATATTACTTGCCACTTGTCAGACCAAGTCTGAATATTGTCCAGGTCTTGCTGCACTATCTGAGGAGTCATGAATGGTGCTGAACTTTGTGCAATCATTCACAAAATCCCCACTTCTTGCCTTATGATGGAGAGAAGTTCATTTTTGAAACAGCTTGGGCTTAGGACACTACCCTGAGGAACTCCTGCAACGATGTCCTGGTACTGAGATGATTGATATCCAACAACCCCAACCATCTTCCTTTGTGCTAGGTATGACTCCAACCAGTGGAGAACTCTCCCCAATTCCCATGGACGTCAGTTTTGCTAGGGTTCCTTGATGCCACACTCAGTCAAATGCTGTCTTGACGTCAAGGGCAGTCACTCTCACCTCACCTCTTTTGTCCATATTTGGACCAAGGCTGTAATGAGGTCAGGAGAGGTGGCCCACAACCAATTCATCTGCTATCTCCGTCGACACTCTTTTAAGACTCTAGGATGCAGGCCTTCAGCAATGAAAGAATTGTCTTATGAGAAAGGTTGAGCAGGTTAGGTATATACTTATTGGAGTTTAGAAGAATGAGAGGTCAGTCTATTGAAACATGTAAGATTCTGAGTGGGCTTGATAGGATAGGTGTTGAGAGGATGTTTCCCTTGTGGGAATTTCTAGAACTAGAGGCACAGATTCAAAATAAGGGGTCTCCCAATTAAAAGTGAGACGAGGAGGAAATTTTTCCCTTACAGGATCTTTGGACTTCAAAATTCTCTTCCCCAGAGAGCAATGGAGACTGAATCATTCAAGATTGAGTTAGACGGATTTTTGATTGACAAGAGAATCAGGGTTATGGAGTGGGGAGGGAGGCAGGAAAGTGGAGTTAAGGCCACAATCAGATCAGCCATGATCTTATTCAATGGTGGGACAGGCTCAAGAGGCAGAATGGCCTACACCAGTTCCTATTTCTTATAATCGTATAAAAGGAGGAATATTGGCAATTTGGAATAAAAATGTCAAATGTTGAAAAGATATTACATATAAAGTGTCAGCCATGGTTCAATTAGAATCTGAATCAAAATGCCATGGGTTCTCATACCAGAGGGGTGAACACAAAAAATTCAGGTCAATACTTCCACTGCAGCACTGAGTGAGTGCTGCACTGTAAGAGATGAAGTCTTTCAGATGAAACGTTAAGATAGAGCCCATCTACTCCCTCAGATGAATACAGCAGAGCTCATAATAAAATTTCGAACAGCAACAAGGTGTCCTAGCCAATTTTATCCATCAATTATCAGAAAAACAGATTATCTGGTCACTATCACATTGCTGTTTGTGGGATCTTGCTGTATGCAAATTAGCTCTGCATTTCCTACACTGCAAGTGTCTATGCTTTCTAATATTCATTTTTGGGGTGTGGGCATTGCTGGCTAGGCCAGCATTTATTGCCCATCCCTAATTGCCGTTGAGAAGGTGGTGGTGAGCCGCCTTCTTGAATCACTGCAGTCCCTGTGGTGTAGGTACACCCACAGTGCTGTTAGGGAGGGAGTTCCAGGATTTTGACCCAAATGTATTCCATTGGCTGTACAAAACTTGGACATGTCCTGAGGTTGTAAAAGGTACTATAGAAATCCAAGGCTGGACCCTTGGTGGGTGATGCCAGTGCAAATTGTTCAGTCCAGGAAGGCTGAGCAAGGTTGGGGAAAGGGTTGGGGGGGCGTCCTTGTTTTCGGGCACTGTGTGTATCAGAAGGTCATTCCACCTATTCCCCACTATTTCCACTCCCTCCCCCAACCCTGATGATCCTGCGCCCACATCACCCCGCACCCATCTCACTGGGGCCTGCCAGCCTTACCCTGGGCTCCACTGATGTCATCTCTGCAGAGCTCACCACTTCGCCTGTTGGTGCTGGAACAAGAGAGTTGCAGCCCTCTGATTCATTGACAGGTCGATGGGACTTCCTCTTGGAAGGGGGCGGAAGTCTCACCTCAATACAGTTAAAGACCTGACGGCCATTAAAATAGCTGAGGGGCAAGCTGGCCAAGTGGAGGTAGACTTGCCACCAACTTTTACGTCGGGAGCAAAGACTCCGCCCCTAGAGCAAAATTCAGCCCCAAGTCTTTATTTTCAACCAACATCTGGCACAGAAAAGGTGGGTTAATGTTACAAGTATGTCCCTCTGCTGGGCATTTTCTGTTTTTATTGAAAGATTGTATGATTGAAAGAAGGGTCGAAATACAAACTAATTTTACAATAAATAACATCTTTGCCAGCCCTACTCCTCCTAGAAATTAGCAATACTCTCTCTCAGACAGAATTTTAGGTGCTTAATTACTGCAAGCGATCGATGTCTTTTGTATGTGAGGTGTGTGAGACAAACTCAGAGTGGTTGCCCCAATTTAACTAACTCCAGCAGCAAGTTTTTTTGAGAGTTTTAAAAATAAAGGTTATTTATCATACACTTTCCATGAAGGTTAAAAAAACAGTCTCACTTACTCGACTCTCACACATTACCACTTTCACAAAAAAATTAGATAGAGATGAAGAAAAAAACAGCACAATTACAAATATGTTTGTCTCAGTCTTTTTGTGAGAGGCTTGTAGTTTCTTAGATGAGTTGATGCTATTGGTTGAAGTGAAGATCTTGTAAGCAGAGGGTTGCCAGTAAGCTGCAAGGCTTCTTGTAGTTGAATTTCTAGGAAGTTGGCTCTGAGGTGAACTTGAAGGCAGAACAGGCTGGGGAGAGTCCAGCTCCCACTTTCACAGTATTACTGTTTGTTGCCTTCACTGCTTTCCAAATAATGTGGGTGGTCAGGTCGATAAACATCCTGCGTTTGTCATTGACACTTTGAAATTTATCTAGTCTGGGTTCGAATGATCATAATACAATGAGAGGTCCATGGAGCGTAACATACATTGAGTTTTGACGTGTCTTTGTCCCTGGTAAACCAGAAATACAAGTTGGTTAGAATGCCATATTCCTTTGTTGATGTTCCACCTTTAAAACAAAGGGATGTGTGAATTTCATGGATAGTTGTGAATGTCCACATTCAGTTAGGTTTTCGCTTGAGTTTCAGGACTGTCCGGAGTTGGATTGAATTAGTTGGCTAATTAGTAGAAAACAGAGATACACATAAATGGGTCTTGACTGATTGGCAGGATGTGACTAGTGGGGTCCACCAGGGATCTGTGCTGGGACCTCAACATTTTACAAATCACATCAATGAGCGAAATCGTCCCAGATTTGTACTAAGTGCAGTAGCAGGCGGGAAGGAGCAAGTTTTACCTGCCAGCCGCAATGGCAGTTTTCCACATCCTATCATTCCAATCCCGTCTCATTAATTATGCATTCCCGGGAGCCATACCATTTCAATGGCAGGATGGATTTCATTTGCCCGCCACACCATCATGCTGGGCGTCATATGTAAAGTGCAGCCGTACGCACATCTCTCAGTGCTTCCAGGCAAGAACTGCTGCACAGAAGACATGGCCCCGAAAGGCAAGAAGACTGCAGCCCCCTACCCCACTTCCCCCATTTAATGACGCGTCCCCCGAGCACCTTTTGCACGCTTTGAAGGCCTAATGTGATGTCCTCTATCCCTGCTCTGACTGCAGGATGGGCAGCAACATCACTAATCCAGCATGAAGGCAATGGTGGCGGTGGTCAGCGCCAATGGTCTACAAAAGAGGACAGCCACCCAGTGCCATCAGGGTAATTCACTCTTCTCATCACTCTCGACTCTCACACTCAAACCCATCACACTTCCATAGGGATCTCACTCACTGCCAGTTCAAGGGACATCACCATTCACTCTCTGATACACACCTTCATTGTCCTCATCCCATCTGTGGGACAACTCACCACCTACACATGCCAAGCATACTTATCATCTGTCATAGCAGGCGTCCCGCTTACATTCTCTCATGCAGGACAAGCTGACACACAAGGGACAGAGATTGCATACTGGTGAAAGAATGCCTGAAATCAAGGTCCTCATAGTCTTTGAAAATAGAGCCATCCAGCTGGCCTGCGAGGATCTGGTCTGTTCCTGTGTTGACGGTGAGGTCAGTGGTGTTCTACCAAGTGAGGATTCAGCAGTGCAACATCCATCAGACAACCATGCTGTGAGTGATGTGTCCTGTTCCGCAGTCCCCTGCCATGCACTAATTATCTCTCCTTGCTTTCACAGGAGTATCACAGAAACAGCCAGGGTCTCCAATCAAGCCCCGTAGAAACCTCTGAAGGCACCCTCATTGAAGTCCCGTCATAACGCTCACCCACATCCTCTACCAGCGCAGAGACACACACCAAAGTGATGGTCTGGCCTCACACTCCCTGGAAACATTACTGATGCCTGCACCTCACTGCTGCCAGAATGCCGTGGGCAGGAGTCAGAGTTCCATCATTCTCTTTTGTGTGCTCTTACACCTTTAAGGTGGGGCTGGTCCCCATCTCGTCAGCCTTGGTGACCAGTGACGTTGTGGTCCTGAAGGGGTCAGGTGTTGAAGGCTGACAAAGGTTCAGTACATTTAAAGTTTCATGGCCGCGACTCCATGATATGACCCTTATCACAGAGATCAAGCAAGCTGCCCTCAGCCAGACAATCACAGAGGCTATGTGAAGATCTATGGAGTATCCTCACTGCATGTCGTTATCATCTTCCTAGTATCGAGCCACTATCAGGGACTCCACTGCGTCTCCAAGACAGGAGCCTTATCACAGAGGGTATGTGCGCTGCCATAAGCCAGACTGGAGTCAAACATTCACTGATGCAGTGTGAGGATCTATAGTCTCTCTTCACTGCATGTCATCATCATCCTCCACAAATCTAGCTGTTATGAGGACCTCCCAAGCATGCCTATCTCATCTGGCCAGCGTGATAGCCTCAACACCACCTTAGAGGACATCCTCACCCTCACGCATT
This sequence comes from Carcharodon carcharias, assembly GCF_017639515.1. Taxonomy (NCBI): domain Eukaryota; kingdom Metazoa; phylum Chordata; class Chondrichthyes; order Lamniformes; family Lamnidae; genus Carcharodon; species Carcharodon carcharias. The sequence continues at coordinate 17,007,053 of NC_054498.1, read as the reverse complement.
CCTCATTGGAGGAGACCTCCAGGTCCTCCATCCCCTCCTCAGAAAGCTCCTCTCCCCCACTGAAGTGTCAGGTTGTAATGGGCACAGCAGGCGATGACGATGTATGACACCCTCTGTGGACTATATTGCAGGGCTCCACCTGACCAGTCCAGGCACCAGAACCTCATTTTCAGCATTCCGAGAGTCTGCTCCACCAAGGTGTGAGCTGCAGATTGAGCCTCATCATACCTTTGCTCTGCTGCAGTCTGAGGCTGTTGCACGGGTATCATCAGCCATATCCTCTGTGGATAGCCCTTGTACCCGAGGAGCCATCCTTGCAGCCTCTTGGACCCTGGAAGATGTCAGGAATCTGTGACCGATTGAGAATGTAGGAGTCATGGACACTCCCTGGGAGCTGTGGGCAGAACTGCAGGATGTGTTTCTGGTGGTTGCACAGTGAATAGAAGCAAGCCCTTGCGGTTGATATAGTTGACCGCTTGCTGCGACAGAGATCTGAGTGCCATGTGAGTGCAGCCAATAGCACCTTGCGCCTGTGCGAAACCTGAGATCTGGACAAATCCAATTGCTCTTGAATCCTGGCTTTCCTGGTCCCAGGCAAAATGCACAAAGTTGTGTGTCCTCGCCAAGATGGCGTCTGTGACCTCATGGATGCATTTGTGAGTGGAGGCTTGCGATATCCCAGAGGTCACCTGTGGAGCCCTGGAAGGAGCCACTGGTGTGAAAACTGAGCGCCGGGGTCACTTTCGCGGCCACGGGCAGTGGATACCCTCCAAGTTCTCATGGCTCCAAATCCTGCAGCAGATGGCAGTTGTGACCAACCAGTTCCCTAGACATCCGAAGTCTTGGGTGACACTGGTTCTCGGTCGCTTGCAGGAATGAAAGATAGTGTCTATAGGCCCTGGGTCTAGCTAGGTGCTGACCAGCAATGGTTTTCTGTGGCTCTTCAGCGGCGTGTGTGAGAGCACATGCTGCCCCTTCTTTCCGAAGGTGCCGCTGCTCCCTCTGCGCAGCCAGGCATCTGCGTTGCTCTCTTCTCCTTCTTCTCCACATTCTGTACACCAAAGGGCATACAGTTAGTTCACCAGGCTCCATGCTCCTGATGTACTCCTCCTGCAGGATGGAAGAGAGACACACGTGGTTAACATGGGTATTCTAAAAACCTTCCCTGCTTAAGTCTGAAGGCCCCTTAATGCATCCCAGAGAGTGCTAGCCAACAGTTGGATGGCCAGAGTTTAGTGTGTTGTATGGCTGTCCGAAACCCTACCTCCTTCACCCCACTCCACCTGACTAATTGGCAGCAGCTTTGCCCACTGGCCTCAGCTCAGGCACAGGCATTCTCCTATCCTGCACTGCAAGGCAGTACACTGTTAGCTTGAACCATGGGGGACACTGGTCCAAACCAGAATGATGACATTGCAAGGGGCTGTGAGCGCCTCCACCAGTGACTGCTCCATGGCCAACTTTCGCAAGGAGATTGTACAATGTGTCCAGTCGTCCAACTGTTCTGCAGTCCATTGAAATGCTCGTTAGTTTGCAGCCTGTGCTTGAGGGGTGAAAAGCTCTGGAGCACTTGGTGGCAAGTTGATGCCTCTACATTGCTCGAGTGGGCATATAAGGTAGAAGCCCAGCTCCAAGAAGGTCCATTTGGCTGCACCTGAACTGTTTCAGCTGAGGTGGAATAGTCACTTTATACAAGGCGTGGCTGCTTCCCTGATCACCACCTCGCACGTGCTTGTGTACGACCAACAGCCGCAGTGCAGGCCTTGCCCCCCCCACCCAAGTCGCCTCAACCGCAGTGCAGGCCTTGCCCCTCACAACTCGCCTCAACCACAGTTCGGCCCTTGCCCCTCACAACTTGCCTCAACCACAGTGCAGCCCTTGCCCTCTCCAACTCGCCTAAATCACACTGTAGCCCTTGACACCCCCAAGTCGCTTCAACCTTGAATTTCAACAGGCAACCCTCACAAGCACTGCACAACGTTACTGTGCACTCACCTCTGAGTTCCCCTTGCAGTGCAGCCCACCAAGTGCACACCTTATATATGCTGTTGTGAAACTTGTCGGCGTAATTTTATTTTTTCCCGTGTATTCCAGGAGAGGGAATATTGGTCTTGCATTCAAATCAGAACTATTTATACATTCTGAGATCTAAATCAACAGGACATGGATTTTTGGGTGACTGCTGAGATGTACAAATCAGTCTTCTGCTTCCACAACCAAAGGAAATTAAATTGCAGTCTTTTGCACTTTTTCTATCTCCCTTTCAAGTGTTTCTGCTTGAAGGCGGCCATGATAGCTTTTCAGGTGCGACATTCCATGTTCTCTCAGGACAGGTGTGTCAGTACAATCAACATACAAAGTTTCCAGAAAGTGGTCATTTGACATCATCAGCCATCTTTTGCTCAGTGTCTTTACTTGTATTTCTTTTTTAAAAAAAACGCAGGTCTTCCTTAAAAAATTCAAAATGCCTGTAGATCATTGATGCCATTAGTCTGTTGTATAACAAAATGAACACTGTCTTTCCATTTAATCAAAATAAACCAACCCTCAAAAGTTTCAAAAATCACAAACACTTGAAGCCACATGACTTATGTCAACAAACATTGTGAAATATTACCTCAGAGATCTGGGAGCCTGAGCTGTCAAACAATATTTCCTCTGGGGCACAGGTGTTGAATGGAGCCCAGGCATCTATTAAAATAACAGCAACTTCAAAAGGGCCTGGATGATTGCCAAGTTTATTAGTTTGCCTTCCAGACTTCTTTTCATAGGAGAGGGTGATTACGTGTTTTCAAAGCTTCTTTTTTACGCATTCCCACTTTACACTGTGGTGCTCATTGGTTCTAGAAAGTGTACAGTGGATCAGTGGGCTTGGAAGTGCCAAGGCCTGGCATGGGGGGCCAGGTGGAAGAGCAGAACCTAGTGTAAGGGGCATGAGTCAACATAGGGGGTGGGTGGAGTGTGGTGGTCATAACCTGCCATTGGGGACCCCTTTGAGCTTACCTTTTAAAGGGGCCACTCATGCACGCTAAGGTTCATGACTTGTCTAAGGAGCCGTGAAGCACGACTCAATGAAAATTGTGGAGCAATAGGAGATACTTATCTCTGCAACGGGGCTGGCCAGGTTGGGAGTGCCTGATGCGAGCTTCTGACAGGATGCAGCCTGCTCCCTTCAAAGGCACTCCCAAAAATTGCACAGCCCAGGAATGGGGTCGGGAATCCTAGAGTAGGGACCCACCCGCCATTTTTAAAGGGCTCCCAAGTCAACCTGTCTCAGTGAAATTTCAGGCCTTTCAGTCTGCCTGGTTATCATGTTAAATTGCTGGCTTTGTCTTTTAGCCTATGTAGAATAGAATTCTTCCCTGTGAGACATCTTTAGAGACATCAATAATCAGCCTTGTTGCCTAAGGCCTAATATTCCTCGTTACAAAGTCTTCAATGGGCCAATGATTTCACAAGCTCTGACAGAAAAGTTTACCAATTGGCAGATTCTTCAGTTTGACTCATAACATTTCTTGGCAAAGCAGTCATGCACTTTTCAGAACTCGACTTAGCGAAAAGTCATAAGAATACAAACCAGATATACAATGGTTTCTTTATGAATGGCAAAGCCTCTTCCAAACCCCTCACCCTTTACACACACGTAAAGGAACTGCTCTCAGCGAAGGTTAAGTGAACTGAATGAAAGATGGACGCAAACAAAGACGTGGAGGGTGGGGGGGCAGGTTGTGCATGATGTGAAGGGTGGAGAGAATGGCTGATGGCCCCAAAACTGATAGTGTAAGGGTCAATGAACAATGTCTAGGAAACAGCATAATTGATGAGATGGTAAAGGAAATGGGAGTGATTCAGGAATTGTTCCTGTTAAACATAGAAACTTTTAAAATGCATGTTAATATGAGGCTAAACTCTTCTTTAAAAATTAATTACAATTTCACTGCCTGTAATCCAAAGCTAGGTTAAGAATCTGAGCCAACTTGCAAGGGGGAATTGGAGGTCTCAGGTGAAACCCCTTCCGTCAACAATTTGTAAGAACAAATTGGGGTTCACTGCTTTACTTTGCTAAAGATTATCAATGGGCATCATGTTACCTCCCATGTGACTTCATGTAATAGAAGCACTCCATTCCATTCTCCCAGTTACTCCTTGTCTATTACATCTGTTCTGATGATGCAAACTTAATTAACCTGCAAATGCCCATGTATTTTCTCCTGCATCGCCTGGCCCTAACAGCTTTCAGTTCCTTTTTTATATTGTCCTGTTATTGTTCCCCTAGTCTCTCCCTTCCAGCCAACATTCCCTAATTAGTTCAATACAAGAATAAGCTTCCTTTTGGAAATCCAAAAGTAATGGTCAGGGGTTGGTGTACTGTAAAGGTAAAAGGGACACTAATAGGGACTGGATTGAGCGGTATAAATAATTCCGTGTAAGACATCCAGAACTCATTGTCAGCATCGAACAGCATACAAGCCCATGGCTATTTCATAATACTTTGGCAATAATAAAGTACATCTGTATCTGGGGCTTCATTATGCCAAGGATTACTTTGTCACAAGGCAGGTCAGCTAAACAGTTTGCTAAAATGCTATAGCACCCTGCTACACAAGTGGCAGGTCGTGCAATTGCTTTAGTGTTTCATAAGTTCTTATATGACAGTATTTGCATTTATTCATTTTGCAATTTTCCTATACACCTTTCAGAGGAGGCATTAAGCTGAGGTCTTCTAGGTGAAGGTAAAAGAGTAAATGGTGCTATTTCAAAGAAGGAGGGGTGAATTCTTAACAATGCCTTGGCCAATATTTAACCCTTGATCAACATCACTAAAACAGATTATCTGGTTATTATCAGTGTTGCTGGATGAGATCTTGCTGTGGACAGGTTGGCTGCCACATTTCCGACAATACATTTTAACAGGTTGTAAAATATACTATATAAATGCAAACTCAGTCTTTATCATAGCAATGTGAAGCAAGCATAACTACAATGTACAGAGCTTCTTATAGAGGAAGGAGGTATGGATTCCCTTACCTTTGTCTCCACACATCAGCTTCTTTTCAATGCATGGAACTTCAATATAACCAAAGCTCTTCAGCGTTTGAACCTGTGTTGCTGTAATGGGATGCTCCCACATTACAGTATTCATGGCTGGGCAAAAGAGCAACGGCTTCTTAAGATCCCAGGCTCGAACAATGCAGGTCTGTAACAGATAGAAAATAAATAACTGAGAAGTATAATTAGCCATATGGCTGATTAGAGTGATAACTGCAAAGATAACACCTACACAAAAAATTACCTTTACCCTCAAGAATTGAGCAAAGCAGATTCATATGTGATGAGCTTATGTTATACATCAACAGAGGGCATCACTCATGTTACAATTTGTTCTCCATTCTACTACATCATTTTGACTTTCTCTTCATACATTTTATCTCTGGTACTGGAGGGGAGGCTGCCCTTATGACTTAGAGGATTCATTGTATGATACTATACCACACAGAGATAAGGAAGATCTTACATTTTATTTCTAGTCCATGGTAAATCAGCCAGAGTAACAGTAGTAACTGGACTTGGAGCAAGAAGCTTTTTGAAAAAAATTTTTCATGGGATTTGAGCATTGCTGGCAAGGCTAGCATACCTTGGCCATCACCAATTTCCCTTGAGAAGGTGGTGGGCTGCCTTTTTGAACCGCTGCAGTTCATCTGGTACCGTTAGGAAGGGAGTTCCAGGTTTACGATCCAGGCACAGCGAAGGAACAGCAATATAGTTCCAAGTCAGGATGGTGTGTGGCTTGAAGGATAGTTTGCAAATGGTGTTCCCATGTGTTTGCTGCCCTTGCCCTTCTAGGTGGTAAAAGTTGTGGGTTTGGAAGGTGGTGTCAAAGGAGCCTTGGTGAGTTCCTGCAGTGCATCTTGTAGATGGTACACACTGCTGCCAATGTGCTCTCGTGGTGGAGGGAGTGAATTGATTAAGATGATGGATGGAGTGCTGATCAAGTGGGCTACATTGTCCAAGATAGTGTACAGCTTCTTGAGTGTTGTCGGAGCTGTACTCATCTGGGCAAGTGGAGAGTATTCCATCACACTCCTGGCCTGTGCCTTGTAGATGGTAAACAGGCTTTGAGGAGTCAAGATGTGAGCTAATTGCTGTAGAATTCCCAACCTCTGACCTGCTCTTGTAGCCACAATATTTTGGTCCAGCTAGGTTTCTGGTCAATGGCAAGCTCCAGAATGTTGATGGTGCGGGATTCAGTAATGGTAACGTTGTTGAATGTCAAGGGGAAATAGTTAGATTCTCTCTGTTGGGGATGATAATTGCCTGGCACTTGCTTGGTGCAAATGTTACTGCCTGTTTTTATCTCATTCCCAACTTAGGAGTAGTTAGTCCAGATGTACTGTCCTCTGCATGATTTCAAGTGAGACTAGCTCAGCACAGACAGAATTCTTCCTGATCTGTATGGTTTAGTGGTGCATCAGAGTGGAGCATTTAATACATTAAAATTGTATTTCTCAATTGCATTCAATTGACAACCAAGGTCAGCTTAAGTGCAAAACTTAAGTGTAAAAACTTTCACACAAGTGGTTTGGATCTGGGATGCATTGCCTGGAAGTGAGGTGGAAGCAGGGTCAATCGAGGCGTTCAAGAGAGCCTTAAATGATTACTTGAATAGAAATAATGCGCAGGGGTGTGGGGAAAAGGCAGGGCAATGGGACTAAGTCATAATGCTCATTTAGAGAGCCGGTGCAGACACGATGGGCTGAATTGCCTCTTGTGGGGTTAAGATTCTGTAATTCTGTGCAAAGGATGTTTATTCCAAATATCTTCATCTGTAAATTAATACTGTCCAACCTACTATCAAGAACAATATTCAACAGATTGATATCAATGATTCTGTATTCGACAGACATTAATATATTGAATTTCATTTGTGTTTGACGGAAACACATCACAGAGCTTTATTAACTGTAGTTGATATAACAGACTGCAAAGTATATTCGCTCTAAATTGCACTAGTTGGCAATAGTTGACTTCAACTTTATTGCAAATGGAATAAACAACTCTAGATAAGACAAAATACAAAAGTTAACTTCCAAAATTTCATCATGAGACATGTCATGTTGAAGCCACCAACCAATTGAACCTACTTGTCTCAGTGTTACTAGAATTTATTGTAGAGTAAAAGTGGGGTCTGTGTCTATGGGTCTATGTTTGTGTGTGACTTAATTGAAATAAAGGCAGCTGGTCTGAAGGCTTTGATGTGTCAGAGGATAAGCTAGGTTTGAAATGTTAAGCAAGTAAACATGGGGGAAGTTGTAGAATGTAAGAGGTAAAGGGAACATTTGTATTTTAAATAAACCTGACTAGCTTGGATTCAAAGAAAGGGAGTGAAATATTACACCTAGCCAGGGGAAGTTAAGAAACAGTGTGTTTATTTTTCCATAAGATTACTGGTAAACTTGGTACAATGAGAGAGTTTAATTTTTTATAAAGGTAAAGTCCAAAGACATAGTGAAACAATGGGAATTTGCATTCAAAGGGGAAAATGTGTATAAAGGAGGCAAGACTGTGTGCAAAGGTAGGAATTCTAAGATCTAACAAGTGTGAAAAGCCTTCAGCATCTCACCTCAAGCTGCTGTCTACAAAGTACTGAAGTTTAGAAAACTCACTTTGAATTGGATTGTTCAGGGTATCATGTTTCTTTGCCTGGGTCTTTTAAAATCTGTGTTTTACTGTTGCCTTAACAAAAGTGTAACTGGGAGCTAGATTAATTGGGGATTTAGAAGTTATTATAACAGTAATTTGTAGGTCTATATATGTACTTAAAATCTTTTCTTCTATTAATAAAGGGTTAATTTAATTTTGTGAGAAACCTATAAGGCTTGGTGGTCTTATTGCTACTGAATTCAAGGCATGCATCTCAAAATTTATACAAATCGCAAAACAGTTGTGGCAGTCGTTTCAAGTTTCCCTTTGGGATTTGAGCAGCTCAGCATTTACCATCGGCTGTGCCATAATACTACTCACCTCTCCAAGGAGCACAGCAACTATTTGTTCCTTAGGCCCGGTAATTGTGTGTACACAAAGAAAATGCTGTTTCCAAATCAAAAGTTGGATACATTGAGTGCAGAATGACATATGGAGGATAATAACCTCTTCTGAATTACAATATATAGAATGCTAAAATCATGTGGGCTGCTAATCGCATACTCCAGTCTCCATTGAAAGGTGGAAAATAACATGCCAACTGACTAATCTGAATGTGCTAAAGCTAAGTTTTAGTTAAAAATTGAATAATACACAAAAGACTGAGACAGAGCAAGCTGCCGAGAGTACAATACTTAAAAACAATAAACACAGAATCAGTTCAAAAGGGGGTAAAAAAAATAACCATTTTACATATTACACAGTTTGAAAAGTAATAGGGCTTTAGGGTGAAACAATTTTAAATGCACTTTCAGGGCTCAATATTGGACATAAATAATACTGACACCTAATGAACCTGTATCGTTTAAGCTTCCAGTCGGAACTAATTGTATGAGCTGTGATTTATGCCACGGGAAAGTTTTCACATACTTGTAGTTAATAAGCAAAACTGGGAGTGCAGCACCTCTCACATCTTATAACATGGAGTGGATTTATATCTGGATATTACCACTTTGCTCCAGGCCTTTCTTTTAATGGGCCATTAAGTAGAATCAAAATGTTTCCTTGTCATGTTCTGTCAATGCAGCATATGAACCATTTCAAATGTCTGATAACTGCCTAATTGAAACCACATTCCCATATAAGTCATATCAACAGATCCTCATAATCAACCTAGTGATAAGCACAACTTGACTTTAGTGATAGAACTTTCAGCCGGCATTGTGCATTCTTTTGCCAAACCTCTCACCTTGCTGCATTTCTCCTCCAGACCTTCAAAGCCTACCTCATTCATTGACATTGTTTAAACTTATCCCTACTCCTGAAGTGTCAGCTACTCAGTGAAGAGCTCTTTCCTCTGAGTCAGAAGGTTGTGGGTTCAAGGCCTGCAGCAGAGACTGGAGCATGAAAATCCAGGGTGATGGTATCAGGGCAGTACTAAGGGGACACTGCACTGTCAGAGATGCTGTCTTTCAGATAAGACATTAAACACCTGGCCCTCTCAGGTAGACATAAAAGATCTCATGGTATTATTTTAAAGTAGAGCAGGGGCATTACCCCCGGTAACCTGGTCAACATTTATCTCTCAATCAATGTATAAAAAAGATTATTTGGACATTATTACATTGCTGTTAATGGGAGCTTGCTGCTGCATTTGTACATGAGTAAAGTACTTAATTGGATATAAAGTGCTTTGGGACATACTGAGGTCATGAAAAGCGCAATATAAATTTAAGTCTTCCCATTTGGTATTCAATCTATCTTGGACTGTTTTGTTACATTAAAGGTGCTGTGTGAAAGTGTAAATTGTTGCAGAATTGTGTGTAGCACAAGAAGAGAAAAGGGGATCAGAGAAGGTGGAAAAATGTATTGGACAATAAACCCAAATACTGAACATTTTGGCATTAGGCTGACTACGTAGCACACAAAACATGCTGCACATATGCTTATTCAGGATTATACAGTCGCCAAAAATTAGCAATTGAAATAATATCTTCATTCAATATATTTTTTTTGTGCAGCTTAGCCAGTGTCAATGAAAAGAATATTTCTTTCAATGGATAATTCACTGCTGGAAAGTCAAGAAGTTTAGCTTCACAAGTCCCTTTTGACTTGTCCAGGACACGAGCTGAGAAGCAATACAACACAGAAAGTCCTCGGTTAATGTCGTTAATTGCTTCCTGGAAAACATGATGCTATGTGAAATGATGTTATACGAATCATTAGTGTGATATTATAAACTGGGTTACTTTCCTAGGGGTAGATTTTTTGAATGTACGATTCAGAAACATTAACATTCTAAAGCTTAGAAGATATAGAAAACATCAACAATAAATTTATCCAACTGTCAGAAAGCTAAGAAAAAAATAAAGTAAAAATAAAATAAACTCAAGTTGTGAAGCTTTGTCTCACTGGATGAATGATGCTGGAGATGGGTCTTACTGGAGAATGGGAGGACTTCTGAAGGGCCTATTGTTAAGTGTTTTTTTTGGTATTGTTAATGCTTTCTGTTCGCCCATGAACTGTGCTCTCTATCATCCGTCTTCATGAAAAGGCATTGATCTTCAGGACTCCTTGCAGCAGGCTTTTAAAGTATTTTCTTCTGTGTCGCAGTTGACTGCATTGTTAATGTTTAAGCTCTTGAACTTCATTGTCAATTAGGGTCGTCATCTTCATCAAAAATAGCCAATGCTTCTTCAAGCTTTTTTAAGGCATCATCAAGTGATCTTCAGAAATGTCAGTGGATATTATTGGAGGCTGGGAGGACTTTGAGGACTGAGGGTGTTTTTTTTGAGGAATTTTTGGAAGGCCATTAGGAACCTTTGCCGCATCCTTAGAAGGGTTCTTGAAAACCCCACCGCAAAGATTTTTCCAGTGAGAGCTGCATGTTTTTTTTCCCCCTGCAGAGTTTCTTGTATCAGTTTACTGCATTGTTAATGTTTCCATTCACTCTTGAGCGGCGCTATCAGGTTCCTCTACAGCAAACATGATTATTGGCCCTTCAAACCTTTTCAAGGCATCGCCAAATGATCTTCAGCTAAATGCCTTGCTTGGTTGTTCTTCTTGCTCATCATTATCCCCCTTTGCTACAGCTCTCTGTTGTTCCATTTTCTTCAGGTCCTCAGCAGGCAACACCTCTGCACTGAAGGCGAGCACTCTGCAACATCCTCAGTGTTTGCTCATCCAGTCCAATTTGCTTGTCCTTTTCTTCAATTATCTCATAGATTTTCTCAATAGGTTCCACAAAGCCTTTGGCTCTAATGCATCTGGCCACAATTTCCTCCACACACCATTCAAATTGGATCAAATAACCTTATTCCATGCCAGACATGTTATCAATGGTCTTGACAACGTTGTAATTCTTCCAAGGTAGGAGCACCATCACTTTCAGTTTCTCTGATGGCTTGTCCAAAAGTTCTACTATGTAAAAGGGCCTTGAAGGTTGAGATAACCCCTTGATATCATAGGTTGAAAAACGGAGGTGCCATTAGGCGATAGGTGGATCACTTTAATGTTGTCACTGAGGTCATCAAGAGCTGTAGGATTGCCAAGAGCACTGTCCAGGAGCAGCAATGCTTTGTTGGCAAGATTATTTGCTGAACAATAATCCCTAACAAAAACAGAATTACCTTGAAAAACTCAGCAGGTCTGGCAGCATCGGCGGAGAAGAAAAGAGTTGACGTTTCGAGTCCTCATGACCCTTCAACAGAAATGATTTTTCTTTACAAGGAGAGGGGTGAAATATAAGCTGGTTTAAGGTGGGGGTGGGGGGGGGGGGAGGAGAGAGAGAGAGAGAGAGAAGTGGAGGGGGGGTGTTCTTGTAGGGACAAGCAAGCAGTGATAGCAGCAGATCATCAAAAGATGTCACAGACAAAAGAACAAAAGAACACAGGTGTTGAAGTTGGTGATATTATCTAAAAGAATGTGCTAATTAAGAATGGTTGGTAGGGCGCTCAAGGTATAGCTCTAGTGGGGGTGGAGGGGCATAAAATATTTAAAAACAATGGAAATAGGTGGGAAAAGAAAAATCTATATAAATTATTGGGAAAAAAAACAAAAGGAAGGGGGAAGAAACAGAAAGGGGGCAGGGATGGAGGAGGGAGCTCAAGGCCTAAAGTTGTTGAATTCAATATTCAGTCTGGAAGGCTGTAAAGTACCTAGTCGGAAGATGTGGTGCTGTTCCTCCAGTTTGCGTTGGGCTTCACTGGAACAATGCAGCAAGCCAAGGCCAGACATGTGGGCAAGAGAGCAGGGTGGAGTGTTAAAATGGCAAGCGACAGGGAGGTTTGGGTCATTCTTGCAGACAGACCGCAGGTGTTCTGCAAAGCGGTCGCCCAGTTTACGTTTGGTCTCTCCAATGTGGTCTCCTCTACAGAACTGGATGTAATACTCCAGCTGAGGCTGAACTAATGTCTTATATAAGTTCAACATAACCTCTTTGCTTTCGTATTCTATGCCCCTACTAATAAGGCCCAGGATACTGTATGCTTTATTAACTGTGCTCTCATCCTGCCCTGCCACCTTCAATGACTTATGCCCATATACACCCTGCTCCCTCTACTCCTGCACCCCCTTTAGAGTTGTACCCCCTATTTTATACTCTCTCCATATGCTTTCTGCCAAACTGAATCACTCTACATTCCTCTGCGTTCATCTGCCACTTGTCTGTCCATTCCACCAATCTGTTTATGTCGTTTTGAAGTTCCACACTATCCTCCTCACAGTTCTGAATGTCTCTGAATTTTGCATCACCTGAAAACTTTGAAATTACTCCCTGTACACCAAGGTCTAGGTCATTAATGTATACCAGGAAAAGCAAGGGTCCCAACACTGACCCCTGGGGAACTCCACTACAAACCACCACAAAACATCCATTAACCACTACTCTCTCTTTCTTGCCACTCAACTAATTCCGTATCCATGTTGTTACTGTCCCTTTTATTTCATGAGTTATAACGTTGCTCACAAGTCTGTTCTGTAGCACTGTACCAAAAGCCTTTTGGAAGTCTACGTACACCACATCAACAATGCCTTCATCAACCTTCTCTGTTACCGCTTCAAACCAGCAAGTTAGTTAAACGTAATTTTCCCTTAAAAAGTCCATGCTGGCTTTCCTTAATTCATCCCCATTTGTCCATGTCACTATTAACTTTGTCCAAATTACTGTTTCTAGAAGTTTCCTACCATAAAAGTTAAATTGACTGGCCTGCAGTTGCTGGGCTTATCCTTACACCTTTTTTGAACAAGGACGTAGCGTTTGCAATTCCCCAGTCCTCTGGCACCACCCCGAGCCTAAGGAAGACTGAATAATTATGGCCAATGCCTCCACAATTTCCACACTCACTTCTCACAGAATCCTTGGGTGTATCTAATCCGGTCCCAATGCCTTATCAAGTTTAAGTATAGATAACCTATTCAATGCCACCTCCTTTACAATTTTAAACTCTTCTCTTGTCTCAATTACGTCCTCTTTTGCCATGGCCTACGTAGCATCTGCTTCCTTGGGAAAGACAGATGAAAATTATTCATTTAATACCTCAGCTATGCCCTCTGCCTCTATGGGTAAATTCCCTTTCCGGTCCCTCATTATCCCTACGCCACCTTATACTACTCTTTTACTATATATATGCCTAAAAAAGACTTTGGGATTTCCTCTTATGTTAGCTGCTATTGTCTTTTCATACTCTCTCTCTTTACTTCCTCATTTGCTTCTTTACCGCCCTTCTGAACCTTATATATATATATTCAGCATGGTTCTCAATTGTAGTTTCAACCTGACACTTGTCATAAACACACTTTCTTCTTTATTTTAATTTCTATCTCCTTTGTGATCCAGGATTTATCTGTCCTACCTTTCCCTTTCAAGGGAATATACCTTGACTGTGCCTAAGTTATCTCTTCTTTGAACGTAGCCCATTGATCAGCTACTGTTCCTCCTGCTAACGGCTCTAATTTATTCAGCCCATATCTGTTCTTATCCCATTGAAGTTGGCTTTCCCCCAGTTAATTTTTGTTACTATGGTCTGTTCTTTGTCCTTTTCCATAGTCAGCCTAAACCTTATGATACAATGATCACTGTCCCCTAAATGTTCTCCTACTGACTCTTACTTTGTCTACTTGGTCCACCTCATTTCCAAGAACCAAGTATATTATCCCAATCTATATTTAGATAAAGTCCCCCTTATAAGTAACCTATTTTGCGCCTCTCTTGTAATTTCCACGCAAATTTGTTCCCCCAAATTCTTCCCACTAGTTGGTGTTCTATAGACTACACCAAGCAATGTAATTGCACCGTTTTTGTTCCTTAGCTTTAGCCAAACAGATTCTGTCCTTGATACCCCGCTGGGTCATCCTCTTTTTCCAACATGAAATGCTCTCCTTAATCAATACGGCCACCATTCTCATTTTCTTCCTTTCCTATCTTTCCTGAACATCTTGTATTCAGGAATATTTAACACCCAAGCCTGGCCTTTGAGCCAGGTCTCTGTTATAGCCACATCATCATATTTTCATATAGCAATCTGCACCTGTGTTATGACTGGGATGGGAGGAGTATGCTGTTTGATCAGCCCCATTACTCCACAAGTTGTATCTTTGGTTTAAAAGTTTGATTCACTCATCCAAATGGCCAAATATTTACCTACGCTAGTGTCACCCAGAAGAAGAGAGATTTTAAAAACAAAAAATTGCGGATGCTGGAAATCCAAAACAAAAACAGAATTACCTGGAAAAACTCAGCAGGTCTGGCAGCATCGGCGGAGAAGAAAAGATTTGACGTTTCGAGTCCTCATGACCCTTCAGCAGAACTAAGTGAACCCAAGGAGAGGGGTGAAATATAAGCTGGTTTAAGGTTTTTGGGGGGGAAGATGGGGGTGGTTGGGTGGGGGGAGAGAAGTGGAGGGGGGGGGTGTGGTTGTAGGGACAAGCAAGCAGTGATAGGAGCAGATCATCAAAAGATGTCACAGACAAAAGAACACAGAGGTGTTGAAGTTGGTGATATTATCTAAACGAATATGCTAATTAAGAATGGATGGTAGGGCACTCAAGGTATAGCTCTAGTGGGGGTGGGGGGGCATAAAAGAATTAAAAATAATGGAAATAGGTGGGAAAAGAAAAATCTATATAAATTATTGGGAAAAACAAAAGGAAGGGGGAAGAAACAGAAAGGGGGTGGGGATGGAGGAGGGAGTTCAAGACCTAAAGTTGTTGAATTCAATATTCAGTCCGGAAGGCTGTAAGGTGCCTAGTCGGAAGATGAGGTGCTGTTCCTCCAGTTTGTGTTGGGCTTCACTGGAACAATGCAGCAAGCCAAGGACAGACATGTGGGCAAGAGAGCAGGGTGGAGTGCTAAAATGGTAAGCGACAGGGAGGTTTGGGTCATTCTTGCGGAAAGACCGCAGGTGTTCTGCAAAGCGGTCGCCCAGTTTACGTTTGGTCTCTCCAAAGTAGAGGAGACCGCATTGGGCGCAACGAATACAGTAGACTAAGTTGGGGGAAATGCAAGTGAAATGCTGCTTCACTTGAAAGGAGTGTTTGGGTCCTTGGACGGTGAGGAGAGAGGAAGTGAAGGGGCAGGTGATACATCTTTTGCGTGGGCATGGGGAGGTGCCATAGGTGGGGGTTGAGGAATAGGGGGTAATGGAGGAGTGGACCAGGGTGTCCCGGAGGGAACGATCCCTACGGAATGCCGACAGGGGTGGTGAAGGGAAGATGTGTTTGGTGGTGGCATCATGCTGGAGTTGGCAGAAATGGCGGAGGATGATCCTTTGAATGCGGAGGCTGGTGGGGTGATAAGTGAGGACAAGGGGGACCCTATCATGTTTCTGGGAGGGAGGAGAAGGCGTGAGGGCGGATGCGCGGGAGATGGGCCGGACACGGTTGAGAGCCCGGTCAACGACGGTGGGTGGAAAACCTCAGTTAAGGAAGAAGGAGGAAATGTCAGAGGAACTGTTTTTGAAAGTAGCATCATCAGAACAGATGCGACGGAGGCAAAGGAACTGAGAGAATGGAGTTCCAACAACTCATCGACACCAACACCCATCCAGGACCCTCCACCCCTGCCTGTCCCTCCGTCCCCACCCCATCTTCCAATCCCAGCCCCAGCCGTGTATTCACTATACCCCCTGACCTTCCCCTCTCCGACGCTGAACGTTCAGTGCTTAGCAAAGGACTTAGTTTCATACCCTTACGCCCTCAGCTTAATGAATTTCGGGCTCGGCACGATGCTGAACTCTTCTTCCGCCGTCTTCGTCTCCGGGCTCACTTCTTTGGGCAGGAGTCCTCTCCCCGTTCAACGGATCCTTTTACCCACCTCCAATATTCTCCCTCCACCTGGACCCCCCCCCCTCTGGATTCTTACCTTCTCTTGATCTTTTCATTGAGAACTGTCGGCGCGACATTAGTCGTCTCAATTTCTCTGCTCCTCTCACCCAATCTAATCTCTCTCTCTCTGAACTTACTGCACTCCGTTCCCTTGGGTCCAACCCTGACATTGTCATCAAACCCGCTGACAAGGGTGGTGCTGTTGTTGTCTGGCGCACCGACCTCTACCTCGCGGAGGCTGAGCGTCAACTCGCAGACACTTCCTCCTACCTCTCCCTGGACCATGACCCCACCACTGAACATCAAGCCATTGTTTCCAGGACTGTCACTGACCTCATCTCCTCTGGGGATCTTCCTCCCACAGCTTCCAACCTGATAGTCGCCCAACCTCGGACGGCCCGTTTCTACCTCCTATCCAAAATCCACAAACAGAACTGTGCCGGTAGACCGATCTTGTCAGCTTGCTCCTGCCCCACGGAACTCATTTCTCGTTATCTTGACTCCCTTCTCTCTCCCCTTGTCCAGTCCCCTCCCACCTACATCCGTGATTCCTCTGACACCTTAAGTCACATCAACAACTTCCAGTTCCCTGGCCCCAACCGCTTCCTCTTCACCATGGACGTCCAATCCCTCTATACCTCCATCCCCCACCAGGATGGTCTGAGGGCCCTGAGCTTCTTCCTCGAACAGAGGCCCGAACAATCCCCATCCACCACTACTCTCCTCCGTCTGGCTGAACTTGTTCTCACACTGAACAATTTCTCCTTCAACTCCTCTCACTTCCTCCAAATAAAAGCTGTGGCTATGGGTACCCGCATGGGCCCCAGCTATGCCTGTCTCTTTATGGGATATGTGGAACATTCCTTGTTCCAGTCCTACTCCTGCCCCCTTCCACAACTCTTTCTCCGGTACATCGATGATTACTTCGGTGCTGCTTCATGCTCTCGTCGGGACTTGGAAAAATTTATTAATTTTGCTTCCGACCTCCACCCCTCCATCATTTTCACGTGGTCCATCTCTGACACTTCCCTTCCCTTCCTTGACCTCTCTGTCTCAATCTCTGGTGATAGACTGTCCACCAATATCCATTACAAGCCTACCGACTCCCACAGCTACCTCGACTACAGCTCCTCACACCCCGCTTCCTGTAAGAACTCCATCCCATTCTCTCAGTTCCTTCGCCTCCATCGCATCTGTTTTGATGATGCTACCTTCAAAAACAGTTCCTCTGATATGTCCTCCTTCTTCCTTAACCGAGGTTTGCCACTTACGGTCGTTGACAGAGCCCTCAACCGTGTCCGGCCCATCTCCTGCGCATCCGCCCTCACGCCTTCTCCTCCCTCCCAGAAACATGATAGGGTCCCCCTTGTCCTCACTTATCACCCCACCAGCCTCCGCATTCAAAGGATCATCCTTCGCCATTTCCGTCAACTCCAGCATGATGCCACCACCAAACACATCTTCCCTTCACCCCCACTGTTGGCATTCCGTAGGGATCGTTCCCTCCGGGATACCCTGGTCCACTCCTTCATCACCCCTTATATAAGACATTAGTTCAGCCTCAGCTGGAGTATTACGTCCAATTCTGTAAAGGAGACCACATTGGAGAGACCAAACGTAAACTGGGCGACCGCTTTGCAGAACACCTGCGGTCTGTCCGCAAGAATGACCCAAACTTCCCTGTCACTTTCCATTTTAACATTCCACCCTGCTCTCTTGCCCATATGTCTGTCCTTGGCTTGCTGCATTGTTCCAGTGAAGCCCAACGCAAACTGGAGGAACAGCACCTCATCTTCCGCCTAGGCACTTTACAGCCTTCCAGACTGAATATTGAATTCAACAACTTTAGGTCTTGAACTCCCTCCTCCATCCCCACCCCTTTCTGTTTCTTCCCCCTTCCTTTTGTTTTTTCCAATAACTTATATAGATTTTTCTTTTCCCACCTATTTCCATTATTTTTAAATCTTTTATGCCCCCCACCCCCACTAGAGCTATACTTTGAGTGCCCTACCATCCATTCTTAATTAGCACATTCGCTTAGATAATATCACCAACTTCAACACCTGTGTTCTTTTGTCTGTGACATCTTTTGATGATCTGCTCCTATCACTGCTTGCTTGTCCCCACAACAACAACCCCCCCTCCACTTCTCTCTGTCTCTCTCTCTCTCCCTGCACACCTTAAACCAGCTTATATCTCACCCCTCTCCTTGGATTCACCTAGTTCTGTTGAAGGGTCATGAGGACGCGAAACGTCAACTCTTTTCTTCTCCGCCGATGCTGCCAGACCTGGTGAGTTTTTCCAGGTAATTAAGAGAGACTTTAACCTGGCTTCTTTCAATAAACAACAAACTTATTAGTTTATTCTAAAACCAGTCGTGTCAAATAGAAAGGTAAAGCTTATTAACATACGTTACGAAATATGAAAACATACTAATTACTCTTTCGAGATATCCTAAGTCTTAGATAGGCACACAAACACACCAAAAATAAAAAATAAATAGAAGGATTCTGCCGAAGGTTAAAAGTCAATGGTCCAGGGAAAAGGAAAGATGGTGGAGTTCTTGAAATGGCATCCTGGTTATGCGGTTGGTGTCTCAGCACTGATCTGTGAAACAATCAATGACTTTTGCACTGATTTTCAGGCGGACTCGAGGAACACCTGCAGATACTCAATTCTACCATGTGGAACAATTTAGAAGCAGCTTATATTTATTTTCAGCTGTGGACTGGCTCTGGACTGCAAAAAGGCAGCTGTCTTCCTTCACAAGCAGTTGGTGGTCCTCCTCAAAGCAAAACCAAAACCAACTTTTAAACACAGTTCCTGGCATGGTTCTTTTTTCAGAGCCATAAACAACCATGTGACCCGTTTTGTACACAATCCACTACGGTCAAGAGGTTTCTAGTTTCTTTACAACTGCTTAATTATCTCTTCTTGTAAATGGACATCTTTTCAAAGAAAAGTAGAGGTTTTGCAATAACCTTTTAAGGAACAGTGTCTTTTAAAAAAGAAATTCTTTCAGAATGTTCTTAGCTCTTAAAGATGAACCATTTTCTGTGATTAAAGTGTTCATCACACCTATAACTCACTAATCTTATTTACCACACTCTGTACATTCACATACATACACAATAACCCTGATTCAGACTCTATTACTTTCTCTTTTACTCTGACCTCACCTATTAACCTACTATTCACTACTCTAGTGCTATCTATCATTCCCAATATTCTGTGCAGCTTGGTATTCCTCTCTGACATTATCTCCTCGCTCTGAGTTAATTTAAAAACTCCCCAACACCACCAGCAAAACACTCCACAAGGAACTTGGTCCCGGCTCTGTTCAGGTGCAACCCGTCCAGTTTATACAGTTCCCATCTCCCCAAGAGCCAGTCCTAATTTCTCAAGAATCTAAAGCCCTCCCTCCTGCAGCATTATTCCAGCCATGCACTCATCTGTCTGATCTTAATATTTCCGTAGTAACTTGCACGTGATGTTGGGAGTAATCCAGAGACTACTTAAGGACCTTATTGCTAATTTTCTACCTGCCTCCCTAAATTTTGACTGCAGTAACACATCCTTGTTCCTATCTATGCCATTGGTACTGATATGGACCACGACTGCTGGCTGTTCACACTCCCTCCTCAGGGTGTTTGCAGCCGTCAAACGGTACCCTTGACCCTGGCAGCATCCTGGATTCACGTCTGCGGGCACAGAAATGCCCATCTGTTCCCCTAACTATCGAACTTAACTGCCCCACTTACAACACAAGTTAGCACATTTTTTGTACTTTACAAACAACCCACAGCTAGCATTAAATGGTTCTGTGTTTGAAATTTCACCATGGTCTTTCTTCATACAAATTCCTTTTCCTGAATAAGCATTAAACTAAGAGGCATGTGTTGCTGAGTTTGATGTTCAATCCAAATGGTTAGCAGTCTTCCCATAAATAAAAACAAAAAACTGCGGATGCTGGAAATCCAAAACAAAAACAGAATTACCTGGAAAAACTCAGCAGGTCTGGCAGCATCGGCAGAGAAGAAAAGAGTTGACGTTTCGAGTCCTCATGACCCTTCAACAGAACTAGGTGAATCCAAGAATCCCTTCCTTGGATTCACCTAATTCTGTTGAAGGGACATGAGGACTCGAAACGTCAACTCTTTTCTTCTGCGCCGATGCTGCCAGACCTGCTGAGTTTTTCCAGGTAATTCTGTTTTTGTTTAGCAGTCTTCCCATGTCCATTATAATTCCACTCTGATTTTTTTAAACTTAACCTAACAGCAACCAGGGGAGTTGTTAGTTTACTAAACTCTTCTATCCATGTTTTTAACAATTGTTCTCACCATTGTTGCTGGTAAGTAAAGGTTTCTAGCGATGTCCACTGTATGGTTACCTGTTTCAGAGCACTTTCTAATATCTAATTCCACTTGAAGTGTAACTTATTTTTGTTGTCTTTTCTCAGTAGAACACACTTCATAATCACAGGCTTTGTTTTGGCTCATAATAAACAAATTAATGAAAAATATCACAACAATTCAAGAAAGTTAAGATGTCAATGGGAGAGAATATTTTTTCATGTGCTTTACAAAATGGTGCAAACACTCCCCTGAATACAAGACAGTGACTCCTTAACTACTGGCCTTTAAAATGACCACTGTAGGCCATTACAATACTGTACACCACAACCTGGGCACAGTTCCTATAGATTGTCCAAAGCCTCCCAATACAGTATTACCTGCTTGTCTCCTCACATGAAATCCAGCTCTCAGAGGCTCATGGGAATTACGTGGAAACGTCTGGTGTAACGCGACGTTAACGCGAATCAGCAGCAATACAATGCAAATCCAGGTATTCATTTAAGAATGACGTTAACGTGAAACAACATTGTGAGGGATAATGTTAAGCAAGGGCACCTCGTATGAACTTATCGACAAACTTAGGGCTTTGTATGAAACAATTAGTGTTCCGCTTTGTCAGAAGGATACAGTCTTCTGCCACCCACTTTTTAAAACTTGATTCTGCGGGAAGTGATTTTTTACAAGCTTTTATATACTTATCATCTGGGATAGCTGCTGGGGTGAAAGGGAGTTTCAGGCTTGAATTTCATTAATCCACTTTAAAACAACATATTATAAAAACCCAACTCACACTTAACAAGAATGCCGGTTAATGTAGTTATACAATGTTCAAGCTGTTACTTCTAGATGCTAGTCGAGAAGCACTGGGAGATAATCCCAATTTCTGTCAACAGATATCAAATTTAAGGCATGAAGGGTTATTTCTAACTTACATCAATGGGCCTCATTTACACTGTTTCTTACACTAATTTTAATGCCATGGATATAATAGCTTATTATTCTGAATTCCATTTTCTTAAAACTTCAGTCATATCTCATTGATGCTACCATTACATGTAAGGAGTTAAACTATTGTACAGATGCAGGCTTAAATTGACAAAACATGACATCTACAATTTGCTAGCTCCCATAATCTCCAACCAAAATTAATTGTCTACTTAGATTTTGCACTGACGAGACTCCCCAATAATCTGAAAACACCAAACTAAGAAACAGCAACAGGCATATGTCCAGCTATCAATCAGGGCCTGTCACAAAGTTTTCTTTCATTAATACTTTGAAAGAATTAGCACTTGCAAAGTAGATGCACACCTCTGATTGCAGACTCATTCCCATTTCAGGATCTAGGGCTGACATTCTGTTACAGCACACCCTTTAATAAAATGAGGCCCTGTTTGCTTTGATGGGTCAGTTGGACTTTGAAGTTCTCTTGCCATGCCATAACCACCAATGAAGACAGATTAAATGATTATTCATCACATTGCTAGGTGTGGGTTCCTGCTATGTGCATAATGGTCAGTTTTCATCTATAAAATAGTCAGTGCTCCATAATAATTAATTATATGTGAAGAATTTTGAAAAAATGCTGTAACATATTAATGCAAGTGTTTATAACTATATGGCTTTGTTGCATAACCACAGCTGCTTCATCAATGGCCTTTCCTCCATCATAAGGTCAGAAGCGGGATGTTTGCACAATGTTCAGCACCATTTGTGACTCCTCAGGTACTGAAGCAGTCCATGTCCAAATGCAGCAAGAACTGGACAACATCCAGACTTGGGCTGACAAGTGGCAAGTAACATTCGTGCCACACATGTTATACGCAATGACCATCTCCAACGAGAGGGGCTAGGAATCCTGTGGCGAGTAACTCACCTCTTGACTCCCCAAAGCCTAACCAGTGAAGCCCACATCTCTTGAATGAATTAAAACAAAAATCACCAAAACATCAGTAGATACTTGGAACCCAGACATCATAGATTATTAGCATTCTATGCAACAACTCCTACAATTTGTCCTCAATATAGGATGATTTACAGCTCTAACTTAAGAACTTGGAGTGGATAGCTATTGGAAAGCTCTTCCAGTCATTAAATCTGCCAGGAGATCTAAACTCCACATCTTCTACATACATCACATTCGAAAGGTCACCAAGAGGTGAGACATCTAAAAATCACGTGGTTTACTAGGCTGTAAAGAAATATTTTCTAAAAACCTACTTAGGTGCAGAAAATTGTAGAATAGGCAGCCATTTGGCCTGTCATGTCCGTGCCGACTTACTTAGAGGAGCAACTCATCTGCCTTTTTCCTGCAGAACTACAAATGGTTTTGCTTCAGATAATTATCCGACTCTCTTATCCAATGGTGGAGTAGGCTCAAAGGGCTGAATGGCCTCCTGCTCCTAGGTCCTATGTTCATAGGTTTTGAACACCTCAATTAAATCTGCCTCCGCCACATTCTCAGGCAATGCCTTCCAGATCCTGACCACTCAGCGCATAAACGTTTCCTCACGTCGCTGTTGCTTCTTTTGCCAATCATTTTAAATTGGTGTCCTCTGGTTCTCAATCCTGTTAATGGGAACAGTTTCTCTCTATCTTCTGTCCAGATTACCCATGCTTTCGAAAACCTAAAGCAAATCTCCTCTTAATCCTCTTTTCTCCAAGGAGTATAGTCCCAGCATCTCCGATCTACATGGCTGAAGTTCCTCATCCCTAGAACTACTCTCGTGAATTTTTTTCTGTTCCCTTAATGGCTTCACGTCCTTCCTAAAATGTGCGCCCAGACTTGGACACAATATTCCAGCTGAAGCAGAGTTTTTTTTCTTAAAGACAGGTTTATCACAACTTCCTTGCTTTTGTACTCTAATCCCCTCCTTATAAAGCCCAAGATACTGTATGCCTTCTTTACTGCTTTCTTAACCTGCCCTGCCAGCTTCAATAATTTGTGCACATGTACCCCCAGTTCCCTCTGTCCCTGCATCCTCTGTATACCCTTCATTTGAATTTATCTGCTAATTGTCCTTCCATTCTACCAGCCTAAGTGCTCTTGAAGTTTTATCACTATCCTCCTCACATTTCACAATATTTCCAAGTTTAGTGTCATCCACAAATTTGAAATTGTGACCTGTACACCAAAGTCTAGGTCATTTATATGGATCAAGAAAAGCAGTGGTCCTAACACCAACTTCTACAGAACCCCACTGTATATCTTCCTGCAGTCCGAAAACAAACATTCGTCACCATTCACTGTTTCCTATCAGTCAGCCAACTTCATGTCTTTGTTACCACTGTCCCTCTTATTCCATGGGCTTCAACTTTGCTGACAAGCCTGTTATGTGCCACTTTAACAAATGCCTTTTGTAAATCCATGAAAACCACATCAACAGCATTTGCCTCATCAATCCTTTCTGTTACCTCATCAATCCTTTCTGTTACCTCATCAAAAAACTCAAGTAAGGTAGTTAAATATGACTTTCCCTTAACAAATCCGTGCTGGCTTTCCTTAATTAATCTACGTTTGTCCAAATGATTGTTAATTTTGACCTGAATTATTGTTTCTGAAAGCTTTCCCACTACTGAGGTTAAACTGACTGGCCTGTACTTGCTAGTCTCATTTGTACACCCTCTTTCGGAGCAAAGGTGTAACATTTGCAATTCTCCAGTTCTCTGGGAGAAGGAGGATTGGAAGATTATAGCCAGCGCCTCTGCAATTTTCACACTTACTTCCCTCCGCAGTAACCTTGGATGCGTCTCATCTGGCCATGGTAATTTATCAACTTCAAGCACAGCTAGCCTCTGCCTTTTCTTTTATTCATTCATGGAACGTGGATGTCGCTGGATAAGCCAGATCCCTAATTGCGCTTGAGAAAGTGGTGGTGAATTGCCTTCTTTAACTGCTGCAGTCCATGTAATATAGGTGCACCTACAGTGCTGTTAAGGAGGGAGCACCAGGATTTTGACCCAATTACAGTGAAGGAACAGTGACATATTTTCCAGCCAGGATGGTGAGTGGCTGGAAAGAGAACTTCCAAATGGCAGCATTCCCATGTGTCTGCCGCCCTTGTCCTTCTAGATGGTAGTGGTCGTGGGTTTGGAAGGTGCTGTCTAAGGAGCCTTGGTGAGTTCCTGCAGTGCGTGCCTCGTAGATTATACACACTGCTGCCACTGTGCATTGGTGGTGGAGTGTGTAAATGTTTGCGGATGGGATGCCAATCAAGCTAGTTGCTTTTCCTGGATGGTGTCAAGCTTGAATGCTGTTGGAGCTGCACTCATCCAGGCAAGTGGAGTGTATTCAATCACACTCCTGACTTGTGCCTTGTAGAAAGTAGATAGGCTTCGGGGAGTCAGGAGAGTCATGAGTTACTTGACACAGGACTCCCAGCCTCTGACCTGCTCCTGCAGCCACAGTATTTATATGGCTGGTCCAGTTCAGCTTCTGGTCAATGGTAACCTCCAGGGTATTGATAGTGGGGGATTCAGTGAAGGTAATGACATTGAACGTCAAGCAGCAATGGTTAGATTTTCTCTTGTTGGAGATGGTCATTGCATGCACTTGTGTGGTGCGAGTGTTACTTGCCACTTGTCCGCCCAAGCCCGGATATTGTCCAGGTCTTGCTGCATTTGGACATGGACTGCTTCAGTACCTGAGTCACCTCAAGTGGTGCTGAACATTGTACAATTATCAGCAAACATCCCTACATCTGACTTTGATGGAAGGTCATTGATGAAGCAGCTGAAGATGGTTGGGCCTAGGACATTACCCTGAGGAACTCCTGCAGTGCTGTCCTGGAACTGAGACGATTGACCTCCAACAACCACAACCATCTTCCTTTGTGCCAGGTATGACTCCAACCCACGGAGAGTTTTGCCCCGATTCCCACTGACTGCAGTTTTGCTCGGGCTCCTTGATTTTACACTCAGTAAAATACTGCCTTGATGTCAAGGGCAGTCACTCTCAAACGAACATACATACGTACAAATTAGGAGGGGTAGGCCACTCTGCCCCTTGAGCCTGTTCCGCCATTCAATAAGATCATGACTGATCTGATTGTAACCTCAACATTCCTGCCTACCCCCGATAATCTGTTACCCCCTTGTTAATCAAGAATCTACCTAGCTCTACCTTAAAAATAATCAAACACTCTGCTTCCTCACCTCACCTCAAGTTCAGTTCTTTTGTCCATATTTGATCCAAGGCTGTGATGAGGTCAGGAGCTGATTGGTCCTGACAGAACCCAAACTGAGCAGCAGTGAGCAGATTATTGCTAAGCAAGTGTCGTTTAATGGCACTGCTGATGACCTCTTCCATCACTTAATCGATAATCTAGAGTAGACTGATGGGGCGGTAATTGGCCAGGTTGGATTTGTCCTGCTTTTTGTGTAAAGGACATACCTGGGTAATTTTTCACATTGCCGGATAGATGCCAGTGTTGTAGCTGTACTGGAATAGTTTGGCTAGGAGTGCTGCAAGTTCTGGGGCACAAGCCTTCAGTACTATGGTTGGATATTGTCAGGCCCCATAGCCTTTGTAGCATCTATTACCTTCAGCTATTTCTTGATATCATGCGGAGTAAATTGAAGTGGCTGAAGACTGGCATTTGTGATTCTGGGGACCTCCGGAGGAAGGCGAGATGGATCATCCACTCGGCACTTCTGGCTGAAGATTGTTGTAAATGCTTCAGTTTTATCTTTTGCACTGAGGATTGAGGATGGGAACATTTGTGGAGCCTCCTCCTCCAGTGAGATGTTTAATTGTCTACCACCATCCACGACTGAATGAGGTAGGGCTGCAGAGCTTAGATCTGATCTGCTGGTTGTGCAATTGCCTAGCTCTGTCTATCACTAGCAGCTTATGCTATTTGGCATGCAAGTAGTCCTGTGTTGTAGCTTCACCAGGTTAACACCTCATTTTTAGGTATGCCTGATGCTGCTCCTGGCATGCCCTCCTGCACTCCTCATTGAACCAGGGTTGATCCTTGGCTTGGTGGTAATTATAGGCGGGAGGGAATATGCTAGGTCATTGTGGTCAAGTACAATTCTTCTGCTGCTGCTGATGGCCCACAGCATCTCACGGATGCGCAGTATTGAGTTGCTAAATCTGTTCAAAATCTATCCCATTTAGCATGGTGGTGATGCCACACAACACAATGGAGGATATTCTCATTGTGAAGGCAGGACTTTGTCTCCACAAGGACAGTGTGGTGGTCATTCCGACTGATACTGTCATGACAGATTGGCGAGGATGAGGTTAACAATGCATTCCCCTCACCACTTGCCGCAGAACCAGTCAAGCAACTATGTGCTTTAGGACTCGGCCAGATTGATCTGTCCTGGTGCTACCAAACCACTCTTGTTGATGGACATTGAAGTGCCCCACCCAGAGTACATTTCTACGCTCTTGCCACCCTCAGTGCTTCTTCCAAGCGGCGTTCAACATGGAGGAGTACTGATTCATTAGCTGAGGGGGGCGCTATGTGGTAATCAACAGAAGATTTCTTGCCCATGCCAGAAGGCTTCATGGGGTCCAGGGTCGATGTTGAGGACCTCCAGGGCAATTACCTCCTGACTGTATACTACTGTACCGCCACTTCCGCTGGCTCGGTCTGTCCTGCCGGTGAGACAGGACATACCCAGGGATGGCAATGGTGGTGTCTGGGACAGTCATACAGAATCATACCTTAGACAACGTCAGACTGTTGCTTGACTAGTTTGTGAGCCAGACAATTTTGGCACAAAAATTAAAGGCGGCTTTGCAGGGTCGACAGAGCTGAGTTTGCCGGGTGGTCCATCTGATTTCATTTCTTATTGACTTGTTTTCAGCAGTTTGATACAACTGAGTGGCTTGCTAGGTCATTTCAGAGGGCAGTTAACAGTCAACCACTTGCTGTGGGTCTGGAGTCACATGTAGGCCAAGGCAGATAAGGATGACAGATTTCCTTCCCTAAAGGACATGAGTGAACCAGATGGGTTTTTCTGACAATTGACAATGGTGTCATGGTCATCATTAGCCTTTTAATTCCAAATTTTCATTGAATTCAAATTCCACCATCTGCCACGGTGGAATTCGAACCTGGGTCCCCAGGGCATTAACCTGCACCTTTGGATTACTTGACTTGTCTGGTGGCGATACCACTACACCACCGCCTCCATACATAAAGCCTTTTTTTGGGGCCAATCGACCCCACTCCTCCTTTTAACGCCCTTTCACTATTTCTGTGCCTACAGGAAACTTTGGAAATCCCTTTTACATTGGCTGCTAGTCTTTCCTCACACTCTTTGCTTCCCTTATTTCATTTCTTACTTCCTCTCTGAACTTTCTATATTCAGCCTGATTGTATTATCTATCATTTGTATGTTTTTTCTGCTTTATTATCCTCTTTATCAATGGCATCATCTAGGAAACTCTGGAATTCTATGTCCTACCTTCCCCCTCATGGGAATATACCTCAACTGTGCCCAAACTCTCTCCTCTCTGAAGGCAACCCATTCTTCTATTCCAGTTTTGCCAACCAACCTTTGATTTCAAATTTCCTGGACCCTTGCCCAATTATTTTTACTCTGGATTGCTTATTGCCCTTTTCCATAGCTACCTTAACGAAAATAGGATTACTGTTCCCTAATGACACAAATTCCAATTTTTACTACATTCTGTGCTCATACTATGTCTTGCTGCATCATTTTACTTCTTTATACAAATAAATTCTGATTAATAGTTTTAGCCTGCATGCATTGATTTGATGATGATAGGGACATATGCTGGTGTCATATAGTAAACAATATACAATTAGGGGTTATTGTACACCTGACTTTTGAAACATTCAAAAATTCTTCCAAAAATAGGGGTTGACATGCATGCAGAGTATAAAATGTGAACCGCTGGTCTGGGTGGTCACCATTTTGAAATGTGAAAAGAAAATATAACACCAGTAATTCATGTTAAATTAATATGGCACAGTTTATTGAATTAATTGTACAAAGATAAGCACTATCAAAGCATTTTAAAACATGTCAAATTCATTGTCTTCGGCATCCGATGCAAAGAGTTCATCGATTTCATTATGAGTCACCTTGGCTTATGGCACCATCGTACAGATCCCACTCTGGATCAAGTATGGTGCTTCCGCTTTCAGAATCATTTCTCCACAACAAATCATCTTCCTCTACATCCATTGAGAATTGGATATCCCGCATTTTTTGGATGATCTGATTGCACTGTGCACCAACACTATCCCACAATTTGATAATGAAACAACACAAGACATCAAATGGGGCAGTGTGCATATTTACACTCTGTGAAAGTTTTCTTTCCATCAACCATCCACCTATTCCATTCGAGGTGAACATGATACTTGAATGGCTTGTTGAGGCATGCATCCAAATGTTGAATTACCTTTGGTTAGATTCTGTGGTATAACTGCAATATGGATGCTATTTCTTTGCAGGCACCTCTTGATCTTGTAGTATATAGGGGATATGAAGATCTCTCACATTAAGAAGCTGCATTCTTTATATGGGGCACCAGGGTGCCTATTCTGTGCATTATCGTTCTCTACTTTTATCATTCCATACTCACCCATCGAACTGTTGTCACGAACATCCATAAAACTTGCAGGAACCTTGATATTTGGCATGGTTTTATGTTTGAAAATTATCACAGGCTTAAATTTCTTTCCATCAGTCATGCAGGCTAGTACCACCATGCATTTTGTTTTCTCATGCCCAGTCATTTTCACTAGAACTGCTTTCGAATCTTTCCATTCCACAGTTTGGCTGCTGGGCATCTCAAAATTCACGGGCGCTTCATCCAGGTTGCCAATGTGACTTAATGGGTAGTAACGATTTTGCCACTGTCTTATGGTGAACCACTGACAACTGGTAATTTTAGCCTCTGAACAATCTTGGTCTTCTGTTGCAAAACTATACTGTTTCATTCCATAAAGCAGCTACACCAACTGGCTGCTGATCTGAAATCTCTGCTGGCCTCAGGGTTTGATTTGGCCCACTTAGGTGCGCATGTACACATTGCATTTCTGGTGACAACGTAACCATTCCAATCATTTTTTAGGACACATCTGATATGTTTCTCAAGGTCACGCCAGTGCCTAGTCCCTGTTCTGATGGCACATTTGGTCTTGGGCATCTTCTTCAGGGCGGATTCCTCCCTCCATTCTTGCAACAGTTTTTCATTAACACCTAATTATTTAATGAGTTAGGTAATGTTATGGCTCTTAGCTTGAAAACAGTTTCATATTTAATTCTTTTTGTTGGAGGACTTACTTCTGTTTGTCACTCATCATGCCTTGTGAGGTTTGCTGTGTGTGTGTGTGTGTGTGTGTGTGTGTGTGTGTGTGTGTGTGTGTGTGTGTGTGTGTGTGTGTGTGTCTTAAACTCCTGCGCATCTTTAGAACAGGACCCATATCATCTTGATCCAAAGTGTGAACTTACAGCATAAGTAAAATGTGAATTACAGGCTGACTACAAATTAATTTTGTAGCAGAAAAGAGGGTTGACTTATTCACAAAAGCATAATTTTTGGCACTGAAAAGATGGGATCGCCTTATATTTGGGTTGACTTATATACCATGATCTACAGTAGTTGTTAAACTCAGCACACTAACCCATAACATGGCAAATTTCAGATCAAAGTAGATTTGATCTGCTTAGAGAAAGCATCTTTTCTCCCCAGTGAAAGAAAACAAAAAGGATTGGGGGGGAAGCCCAAAGCACCAATAAGTACAAAAGTCCAATGAGCATAGAATTATTTCTGACTACTTGCATAGGCTAAAGGTTTACCAAAACAGTTAACTGTAGGCCCATTTACTCTTTCTCTGTAAAAGAGGCTGGATAAACAACTGCTACAACCAACACTGATAAGATGGTAAGGGGAAAAACTAATCAAACACTCCATAAACAAGGACAGTAGTGGTCCCTGCATTGCTCTTTATGGAAAGCTGAACAACATGTACTGATAGATGGATAACTTTGAGTTTTGCCAGATTCACCAGTGGGCTGGGGAGAAATTTCACAGATTATCTTCCCAGTAGACTTAGCCATCATTCAGAAGTTTGGTTTTAGTGTCTCTAAGTCAGACAGTGAAGGGGAGGAAAAGAAAGTCAGGCTTGCCAATTTTGTTTTAGTGAATGAACAACTGAAGTTAATATTCAAGGCCAATTTTAAAAGGGTCCTATCAATTAGTGAACCACTGAAGTGAATATAGCTTCTGGATGAAGAACGTAGTTGCAAATTTGCATAGAATAGATGACCTGGGGACTGGGAGTGTGCTGTGCAAGGTACGCAGTTTTGCCAAGTATCCCACATTGTGTGGGAGTCTACTTTTTTTCCACATGATTTAATAGGAACAAATGGCTCCACCCTTAGACTTCATGCTTAACTGCTGTATAAATAACTTCACACCTTGTCAGCATTGTTGATCATCAGTCACTGTGTCCAATTATTATGCAGGCACAAGCACCCCAAACAAAGATCATTAATGCAAATTCATGATCATTTGATAACCCCATGTATTATTTAAGAAGGATCTATTGTCAATCCAGACAAGCAGGTGTGAGGAATAAGGGTATATGCTAAGTTCAAGGGCATAGATTCTGTGAGGTGTACAAATATGGGGTGATAATTTTTAAAGGGTGTAATAAATTAATAATGTACACAGTAAGAGGGCTTTTCTAGGGCTAAAGCAAGAGGGTCAGATTATTGCAGAGCCTAGAGCAATCCAAAAGCAAATTCCAATGATCTATGTAGGTTTATGTAAGTTTTGTTTCTTGTTTTTCTTATGACCTATAAAAAGCCAAGAAGCAACGCATGATTGTTAATTTGGTCAATGTACGAATCTTTCTAAATGTACCAATTCTGCTGGAATATGTAAAAGCAATAGGAAAGCAGAGTTTAGGGGAACTGCTAACCTTTGGTCAAGTTAGAGAAGATATGCTTGGCATGAAGGATCAGACAAAAACAAAAGCATGACACAAATCCTGAAGAACCAGAGATAAGTAAGCGATATCAGTTAAAAATGTGACCAATTCTTGAGGAAGACTGTAATACTACAAGAAACCTACATCCTAGGAGCTCATGGATAAACAATAAGATAATTGTAAGAAAGGCCATGTTTAATAAGAGGTTTGTTGTTTAGCCAAAGTTACTGATTACGTGATCAAGGTATTTTAATCAATTAATTTAATGTTATATTCTGTGTAATTATGGTCAATGAAGGACACTATTACATTATAAGAGCCTTGATTGCTAAGGTAACCTTATCTGACAGATGAAAATACACTACATGATCCTAAGCTAGTACAAAGCTATAGTGCTTTAAGCAGAAATAGTTACTTTCTTTCAAAATGTATAACAAGTATGTACCCTTTTGTTCTGTGAGTTTGAGCTGAATTCTGCAAACAATTTTTGTAGCTATGTAGTTCTTCTCACTTTTATTACTTATGAACGTGCTGTGTCTTATTACCTAAGATTCAACACACTGATTGTCCTCATGCACTGATATTATAATATATATATATATATATATATATATATATAGTATAGATTTTAGGTATGAGGTGACTTTGTAGCCTCTGAATCAGGTCGAGGCTATATGCTATGTCATATCCTTTTAATTAGCTTTCCTCCAAGTACTAACAGTCACTATGAGCTTGCAACATACTGATAAGCGCCAAACTTAATGGAAATTCTATAGGATTCTAATACACATATTAAGCATTTCAGATGACAGGCCCAGAAGCCCAGAAGTTAATCATTAGTACATTGACATCACATGCTCTCTTATCTCAAATAAACAAATACCAGTAATACCTTGAGACGCTCCATTATCTCAGAAGAAAACTAGAAAACTTAGTGAAATAACAGAGAGGGACATCCCACAGGTAACAGACACCTCAGAGAACCACACAGGAGATAACAGGAAATGACACCAGGAAGGAAGCATCACCCTTAAGAAACCAATCAGAGACTGATCACACGCTGCCTGAACCAATTAGAGCTCAGAAACACCACAGATCATGCACATGGGCTGGGACTAAAGAGTTTCAAGAAAAAGTGCTTAGGAACTTTCAGTGCGTAGCTCAAAGATGATGAGCAGGAAGAAGACAGACTACAAATCAACATAACACAGCAACAGTGCCACAATCAATCGGAGGATCCCATGCCAGTGTTCTAGAGTGAACTGACTGTATATCACTGCCTTTGTTAAGGATGCTCTTTTTGTATTTATTGTGATTAACTTAATAAATTCTGTGAAGGTTGCAACAGCATACCCGTATCCAGTGTGGTTTGTCGCTAGTCTGAACAAAGGATCCAGAACTGACGTAAAGAGTTAAATCTTACATCTAGGACCAAACTATTCCAGAGGGCTGGCACAGCCACAATGGACTGTGTTGTAAACTTTTTTGTATTTTTTCTTGAATTGTGGGCAACACCAAAGGTAACATCCAATGCTTGCCCTGAGGACATTAAGAGTCAACCATGTTGGGAGCCTGATCTACTATGATTGATAAGGAGGAATTGCATAGCCTGTTCAGCCTTTCCCATAAGTATACCCTCAGTTCTGGTATGTGACCTAGAACAATGAAGGAAAATTTACATTCTTGGACAACACTAAATACAGCTGGAGCTCTCCTCACAGTGGAGCTGTCTGCGAGAGAACTAAATGGTTGGAAGAGTTGGATCCTTTTTGGTTGGCTGCCCTTACAAACTCTGACTTCCATCATCACGCTTCCTAAAATTCAGTAATGAGGCAGTTTTAAGAGCTTGAAGTGACACACATCAGAACTGTAAATGGTGAAATATTACCCACACATTGAAATAAGCTTCAAGACATGGCTGAGGAGTGGTCAACAACTTGACTGGTAACAACTCATACAGCATTGTTCCAAGTGCAAGCAGTTCTCACACAATGAATGGTGTAACGTCAAGAAGTTCAAGCCAAAACAGATATATTGAGGAAGAACTACATTACATATTTGTTCCCTTTTATGCATTGCACTGGGACAAGTAGTAGAGCTAGACTTTATAACTGCTACTTAGAAGTTCTGACAGTACAAATTGTCACTGTCTTATGAAGCCTTAAAGCATATGGTAAAAATCTATAAATCTAAGAATCAACCAGGGAATAACTTCAAGCAGCATGTAAGATACATATTACAAAGCTAACTGAATACAGGCAATTAGTTGAGCTACTATATTAAAGTTCCTAAATTGGGATCAAATGGGGGAAAATCAGGATCCACATGGCAGTCAGTTTACCAATCAGACAAATTGACAGAACACCATACATTTGACGTGGCGAGCAATATAGCACATGCTCAGTGACAGCACAAGAATGGTAGATACACAAGAGCTCACAATTAACACATTTGTTTTACAGTTCCTGCAAAACATGGGGAAAAAAAAGGGCTAGGATTAATGAAACTCAGCTATCTCTAATCAATGAATTGCAGACTCTCCTTGGAAACAAGTGATATCAATTCTTATAAAAGATAAGATCTAGCACCTGGCAGAGAGGGGGAAGCTAACTAAGTTTAAGTTCCGACAAAGGTTGAACTGTATTGGAAAAGACCAAATTCCCATGTCAATTGAAAAGTGTGTCTCTGCAAAACGATATTGCCGTATGTAACTGCTGCAATGAGACTGTAATAGCAACAATGCTGACACAGAATGAAAAATATGACTTGTACTAATATAGTGCCTTTCACAAGCTCAGGATGTATCAAAGTGCTTTACTTTGGAGTAAAGTAACACTTTTGATGTGTAGTTATGTGGGAAATGAGGCAGCTAATTTGCTCATAGCAAGCTCTCACAAATATAATGCAATAATGACCAGATAATCTGTTTTTTGGCTTCAGAGATAAATATTGGTCAGGACACCAGGGAGAGCTCCCCCGTTCTTCATAATAGGGCCACAGGATCTGTTACATCCACCTGGAAAATCAAATGAGGCCTTGGGTTTAATGCCTTACTCAAAAAATGGATTTGTAGAGACAATTGTTCAAAATTCTGACATGTAGAGAGGGAACTGATGCTTATATGAAGATGTGGTCATCAAGTATATGAATTAGCTCTTGAAAACAAAGGACTACTAACAACCAAAAGGAGCCTTGAGCAAGATGAGGAAGAATAACAGACACCAGATATCTGAGGCTCTGCTCCTAGTACAAGTACTAAGCAATGGGAACAAGGTATTCACATAATCGAATAAACATTGAGAACATATCAAAAGCAGTGACTCCCTCTATTCTTGGATCGGAACCAATTGAGAATCAGATATTCACCAGTTTGACACTTCTCAATTAAGAAGCTGGGCTGTGTCAAGTGTCTTATGAATCAGATTTCACTTGAAGAGATAAATTATTTTTGGTGTGCATGCTGGTGTGCAGCAAGCATGGGCTCCTTCTACACCAAAGGCATTATTATTTAATTTACAACACTTTGACTTTAATTGACTGGAATGTATAGTGGGTGTACTTATAACAATTTGCTCACTATTGCTGTTTTTCCATTGTGATACAAGTGCTATTGCACCACAAGCCCAATTACTTTCAAAAATATTCGCAGGACCATGGGGGAAAGAGCAGGGGAATCTAATAGTTAGCTCTTTCAGAGAGCTGGCACAGGCATGACAGCCAAATTGCCTGCTTCTGTCCTGTATCATTCTATGATTTCGGATGCCTGCACCTGAACAGTCAATCTTCCTTAAAAACAAACATTTATTGGTTGCCTACATTTAAGGCAGAGAAGGCCACGAAAATTGAGCACTTCACAGAAGTAAGACGATTAAGATGTTCAGGAAGCATGTTCAGGGTCTGATGCAATTGTGGGGTTTGACTGGCACAGGCAGTAAAGTGCCAAAAGGACCAAGTTCTAAAATTAAACAAGCTTACCAACTCAACTGAAAGAGCTACGGGTTAATATCAATGAGAAACCTGCCTCTCCAGACAGAAATCTGTCACGACAATCTCCGAGTAGTTTAACTACTTACAAAATTAAATCTCATTGCTCGGAGATTTCAGATCAATATTTTTAGCAGCTCTCTCACCTTTAACCTGACTGTCGCCCATCCCAAGAGCAGATCCTTGAAATCTCATTTTTAAAATATTAATACTTTCAGCCTAATTCTTTATTTCTACAGTTGAAATGGTTAAGGTTTTAGTCAGAATGTGCACAACAGCAGTTATGTTTAGGCAGACAGAAGCCAAGGACGCATTTGCATGGCAGCCGTGGAGTTGGTACAAAGGATTTTCACGTTGTGCCAAGACTACAATTATGATGTTAATGTGGCCTGAATCCAATCTGACACCAAAGCAAAGACTTCCAGGAATGGGGAGTCACACTCCACTTCACTTTGGACCTTAATATGCACTTTGCACAACACAGGGACAATTCCTTCAATGACTTCTGACTGGTGTTCAGCACCTTTAAAGATATGGCTTCCCCGTTTTTTTTTTTCTCCTCCAATATTTACATGGTAACTGCAGCACCTGTGTGAAATAAGCATTCTTCGCACCAACTCTACAATGAAATAGATCCTGAGCTTCATTCTGTGCACATGTAACTGCAGTTCTGTTCATCTTTATTTAAAACTCAACCATTTCACCTATAGAAATATTTGGATTTACAGGTTGAAAATATCATAAATCTGAGGTCCAGGATTTTATTGTTCTGGGACATCTCTGGCTCTCGGTGGGCCATAATGCTGAGAAAGTGTCTGGAAACTTGAGCACTACTGCTGGCTTCACAAAGCTGCAGCTGCTCTCCTGGCTGCTGTGATCAGGACTGTGACAGCAGCTAGCAGATCCCAAGGCCTATAGAGCAACTTGAGGAATTGGAAGTGGAAATGAATCTCATTCTTTGCCCGCATTCAGCCTGCAGACTCTCCAGTTGGCAAGAATATAGGGGTGGACCATGGCAACAAGTTTTGATAGGCATTTCTGTACTGAGGTGCCTGGTCTCACTAGAAAATGAAACAGCAGACCAGGAAGACCCTTCCTGCCTCATTAAAATACCAAAGCTGAGCCTGTGCGTCCTACAGGGTGCAGGTGCAGGCCCAGTTACATACCTAATGAAATGGGGAGAGCGGAGGCAGGGCAGACATTTGTTGTTCAGAGTCTCCATCTTTTCTTTCTCTGCCAGCCTAGGGAATTCCGAAGACCCAGGTCCAAACAAAATCTACCCTAACATATTTATCATCAATGCAAAAACCAAAACTGCTAAAGCTGTAAGGAAGGAAGTAATTTTCACACAACGCCTTTCATGATCTCAATACATCCCAAAAGGTTAAATGTTGGAAAGGTGGCAGCAAGGTCCCACTAACAGCAGTGCAATAATGACTAAATAATCTGCTTTAGTGATCTCGGTAAAGGGATGAATATTGGCAGGGGCACCAGGGAGAAACACAGCCATGGAATCTATTGTATCCGCCCAAGAGAGAGTCATGGTTTAATTGAGTGCCACACTGTCGAAGGTGTTGACTTTTGGTAAATGGTACAAACTTAAAAAAAATAAAAAACGCCATGGCCCGTCTGATGGTCAACCTTACTCATTTTACTCATTTCTGCATGCTATCCCACTGCCAGAGATCTCCAGCTTTCTGCTGCTGGACTGTCCCTCCAGGTCTGTGTTTTCAGTTTTTTAAAAAGCCTCTCAAGCAAATAAATAAATAAAGAATTCATCAAGGTAAAGTTGCAAAGTATCCTGAATAAAGAACTGCACAGAAACAGTCCACTAGGACCAACAAGTTCATGCTTCTAAATGAGCTTCCTCCCATCCCCCTTTATCTAACCCTATAAACAAGTCCTTTATTCTTTTCTCCCTCAAGTGTTTATCTAGCTTCCTTCTGAATGTATCTTATACTATTCACTTAAATTACTCCCTGTGGTAGTGACTTCCACATACTAACCACTCTGTTGGTAAAGAAACTCCTGCTGAATTCTATACGATGACAACAATGCACGGCAATTCATGGTTTTCTTTCCATTTTCATTAATTGAAAACCTCTTTAGTGCCGTCCACTCGCCTTACTAACTTTCCCTTCTCTGTACATCTCTCCATTTATTGTTGCCATTTCCACACATTCTGGTTCCTATTCTGCCATCCCATTGCCTTGCTTTTTTTCCTCCTCCCTTTGCCGTGCTTCCTCCCCGCTTACTTCCAACTCCAACCCAAGCCCAATGATCAATAGCCCAGCCATTCCTGCCCTCCTCTTCTGGTCCCTCTGGTATTAACTGTCCACTGGAGGTGTAATTTCCACATTCCATATGCACAGGTGCCAATCTGGCTTGAAGAGGGCTATGCCCAACAATGGGCATAGCAGCCGATCCAATCAGTTTGGCGCCTGGCTGAGAAGTGAGATGAGGAGGGTCAAGGAGGGTCATTTTGCTCATTTCTAACCACAAGTACAAACAGTATCTACAGAAAGGTCTGATAAAGCCCATGTCTGTGAAGAAAGCAGACTATAGAATCATGAAAACAATCTGCATTTCTTTAACATCTTTCACAGCCTCAAAAGTCCCAAAGCACCTTATAGCAATGAAGTACCCCACTGCAATGAAGGAAATGCAGCAACCATTCAATGCACAGCAAGCTCCCACAAACAGCATAACTGGACATCAGGTGCCAAGAAGCGCCAGTTGTTAAAAAAAAGTCTTTCTTCCCTTGACAGAGACACAACCCAGACAGGGCCATCTTGAGATGCATTTAGGTATTTTCTTCACTAAAAACATAGCTCATGTCCAAGTCACTTTCTGTGGAAAATATGGTCAAAGAATTTTAAACTAGAACAGTGGATCAACCCATGAAGTAAAGAAAGATGCAGGAGTCCAAGGAGACCAGTCCAGTGAGATCAGTTTTGTATTGTTCTAGCAAAGAACAACCACAGGCACAATAAGCCAAATGAGTTTTGTTTATAATCTGTCTCTTAGGCCTAAGGCATTGATAAAAGGGCATTGTTATTTAATTTTAAAGTCTCTGTTACAACACACTCCTCAGCAACAACTTGTATTTTATAGCACCCTGTAAAGTAGAGCATGTCCTAAGGGTGCAGAGAGAAGGAGGGAAGAGATGGAAGAGAAATGGACAATAAGCATGCTGAAAGAGGCAGAGGCAGCTTACTTGAAAATAATTGTTTTGAGAAGGTTTTTGAAGAATGAATGGAGAGACAAGGGAGTTTAGGAAGGCTGATAGCTCTCCACCAATGGTGAGGCAAAGGAAAGGAGGATGCATAAACGGCTAAAGTTGGAGATGTAAAGAATGTGGAAGATATAAAGTTGAATGAGATTACAGAGTGTAGGCGGGACTCTGAAGATGACGATTTTAAGTTTGGTGTGTTGTGGAACAGGGAACCAATGTGGCTCCACATGGGTAGGAGGAATAGGGCATAGAAAATACAATGTTTTGAATCATTGGTATTGGCATTCACATAGGGTGGAGGGTGGGACATTACTGAGGAAGACACTGGAGAAATCATGTGTTGAGGCAAAATCCTGGACTTGGGCTTTATGTCTTAATGATGGATAAAGTACTGGTTGCTAAACTCAGCTGTGGGTTGAACAAGATACCAGGGTTTTGTCTTTTGCAACCAAAGTAGTGGTTAGGAAGTGGTGTGGAGTTAGAGGTAACAGAGTGAAGTTTACAAAGGGACCTGAAAGTTGTGATACATTGGTCTTCCCAATGTTTACTTAAAGGAAACTTTAATTCATCCATAGTTATGTAGACAGGTAATCTGAAGGCATGGACGTGATCATGGGGTTGAAGTGCTGGATGGATGGAGCAGAGTGCCAGTACACATATGGAATGTGACCTGTTTCCAGAGGTGCTGTCACTGAGGGGACTTAAATGAGCAAGTGGAGCATGCAAATGATGATTCCTTAGGAGCACCTCACAATATAACAGTGCAGGGTTGGAAAATGGATGGAAATACTGTTGGAGGGAATGGTTCTCCATGAAGACAATGTTACAAAGCTGTGAAACAGTGGACAGGCAGTAAAGAAGGATGATACCATTAACTGTGTCAAACTCGGTGGAGAGTTGAAGAATACTACGGTAATCTTTAAAATTTTCCCATTTCCATTTGCGTTATTGGGGATGGCTATGAAGTGCTTAGTTTCAATGGCCTATGTCATAAATAAAGTAAAATGCTACAGACAAGAATACATGCCAGGGAAATGGCAGGAAGGAAGGCTAAAAAAAGAACTGAAAGGAGTGATATGCAAAACTAGAAAATTACTTTGAAAAGAAAAAGGAAGGAATGCAGAAACCAAGCAAATGAAGCCAAAAAATATGAGAAGTTAGCAAAAAGAGAACTGAAATGGGGAAGGAAACAGTAAAATAAATATGCAGGAATACTAAAGCTAGGTGTTGCCTAAAGTGTGTGTCATTATTTTACATCACAATCTTAGCAATACAAGCTGACAGGTTCCAAATGGTGTGATCCCTTAGTATCTTTGCCAAGCGGGTAAGGCCGCAGCAAGTCATTTTTAAAAAAAATGATTTTTTCATGGGACATGAGCAGTGCTGGCGAGGCATTTATTGCCCATCCCTAATTGGCCTTGAGATGGTGGTGGTGAGCCCCAATGCTGTAGGTATACCCATAATACTGCTTGGGAGGGAGTTATAGGATATTCATCCAGTGACAGCAGAGGAACAGTGATACAGTTCCAAGTTAGGATGTTGTGGGGCTTGGAGAAGAACCTTCAGGTGGTGGTGTTCCCATGTTGCTGCTGCCCTTGTCCTTCTAGGTGGTAGAGATATGGGTTTGGAAATGCTGTCAAAGGAGTTTTGGTGAGTTGCTGCTGCAGTGTGTCTTATAGGTGGTACACACTACAGCCACTGTGCGTTGGTGATGCAGGAAATGGATGTTGGACGTGGTGGATGGGGTGCCAATCAAGCGGGCTGCTTTGTATTGGATAGCGTCAAACCTCTTGCGTGTTGATGGAGCTGCACTCATCCAGGCAATGGAGAATATTCCATCACACTCCTGACTTATGCCTTGTAGATGGTGGACAGACTCTGGGGAGTCGGGAGGTGAGGTACTCACCACAGAATTCCCAGCTCCTGACCTGATCTTGTAGCTACAGTATTTATATGGCCAATCCAGTTCAGTTTCTGGTCAATGGTAACGCCCAGGATATTGATAGCGAAGTGAAACCTTCAACTAATAATAGAGAAGCTCACAGTTTATTCTTGGAACAACCCCTTGAAATGAAAGGCAACCCTGAACCTGATACAGCTGAGAACTAGAATTGTGTGTTTAACTGATGACCATGAGAAAGAGCTAAAAAATATCACTGCTAGTATGATTGCCATTTTCAGACTACCACACAGATGGGTGGTCAATTAAAGCAGATAGATTAAGATGAACAATATTAAGAATGAGTTAGCTTGATACCAAGTCAAAAGGAATTGCAGCCAACTTGCACAGAACTTCAGTCTTGCAAACTTACATTGGTTTAGAACAGCAAGTGACATTCCTCCAGTGGTCTTTGTGTAGAAAATATTGCATAGATGTTAGAGAGAGAAACAAATAATAACTGGAGGTAGTCATTTTGGAGAGCGTGCTGTTCTTATCCACCAAACAAACTCAGTTCCTGAGTGCAAACTAGAGGAAAAAGGGGCAGAAACCAGTTACACCGAGTTTCCATCACTTTCCAGAGCTTTCCTGGGGATAGTTGCAGAGCATTTAAATTGGCTTAGTGAGCCTGCACCTCAATTTCCTGCAGCTGCTTTGAGTGGCACCGATTAGGAAGCCCGCCCAGCAGAAGCAGACAGTTGGCCTTGCGTCTGGTAATAGGGGAAGCTGGGAGGAGCAGGCAGCATGCCATGGAAAAGTCAAGAAAAGCCACTTCCCCCTTGCCACAAAGTTTCTGTCCTTGAAAGCTTCTGACAGTTGATTTTGGACAGTATCCAGAAGACCCCAAAGCCTCTGGCTATTAATGCTTCAGGCATAACAGGCTGGACTTCTGCCCTGATATTAGGCCCAAAGCCCAGGTGTACCCAAGCAAAGGAAAGAAAATATTAACTTTGTGCTAACAAATAAAACCTTTTATTGATCTCTAA
Source organism: Carcharodon carcharias (assembly GCF_017639515.1). NCBI lineage: Eukaryota > Metazoa > Chordata > Chondrichthyes > Lamniformes > Lamnidae > Carcharodon > Carcharodon carcharias. The sequence continues at coordinate 16,965,663 of NC_054498.1, read as the reverse complement.
GACCCAAGCCTCTAGATAACAAGAATGCAATTTTCTATCAGACAGAACAGCAAGGTACATCTGGAGCTGAGTGGTAAGGACAGATAAACTGCATTCTATCTCAGTGCAATAAAAGCAGTGGTCAGTCCTGCTTGACTAGACAAGAAGGCAGAAGTCAAATAGTTTAACAGTAATGCAGGCACTAATTGATATAGCTTCAACTCTGAACTTTTGCAATGTTTCAGAAAAGGCAGTTGCTTACATTTAGTAATATTTCAATCTGCATTTGTGGGGGTATATTTCACAAACTTAAATAAAATAAAGTGCACTTCTCTAATTCTTTCCTTCCCCTGGAAGAATTACATTTTGTAGAATTTTTTTGAATTTAAAGCGATTTGGATTTGGCAATAAAAACTAAGTTTGATGCAAAATCTCATTATGGGAAAAGTTAATATATAAAAACAAAGGCTGTTTAGGGAAAAAGTTTATTGAAGAGTCTCCAAAAACCATAGGGTTGTTCAAGTTGTTCCCAGAAGCAAAACTTGAGTCATTTATTTTCAAGGAACTGGTTACTGGGGAGGAAAGAAATTTGCACTAAGCTCATGCATCATCAATTTTACTGTCAAAAAATGTATTGCTTCCAGCATAACCACTTTTGATAGGGAATTTGAGTTGACAGGGTGCTATTGTATATTCCATTGTCTTAGTTGCATCTTTACATGTTTTCAATCTGCTAAATGTGCCAACCATGGCTCAGTGGGTAGCGCTCTTGCCTCTGAGTCAGAAGGTTGTGGGTCCAAGGCCCGCTCCAGAGACTCAAGTACAAAATCAAAGTACTGAGGAAATGCCACACTGACAGAAGTGCCATCTTTAAGTTGAGATATTAAACTGAAGACCTTTCTAAGGTAGATGTAAAAGATACTGTGGCACTATTTTCAAGATGAGCAAAGGAACTATCACCGGTGTCCTGGCTAATATTTATCTTTTAATCCACATCACAAATACAGATTATCTGATCATTATCACATTGCTGTTAGTGGAATCTTGCTGTGCACAAATTGGCGGTTGCATTTCCTACACTTCAAAAAGTACTTCACTGGCCATAAAACTCTTTGGGCTATCCTGAGGTCAATAAAAATGCTTTATAAATGCAAGCCTTTCTTTCTTTAAATGTGGGAAGGAAACTTATTAACCAGATTCATGATTCATTTCCAACTGGGAAAAATTGATTAGGTCAACTTACCAATAAGTTGTCACAGATTCCACTGGCTATTTTTCCTAGCGTATTGGCGTCCAAGGGTGCAATGACCATTAGATCTGCCCACCTCCTCAAGTCTATGTGTAGGACAGGATCCGACCTCTGCTTCCACATCTAAAGGGAACAAAACAGATTACAAATGACAGCAGTACTATATGATAGTTGCAATAGCACAAATCAAAGCTATGTGACATCCATTTTTACAATGGTCATGCAGAGAGCAGGTCACAGACAAAATAGGACCCAATGAGCATTGGGGAGTATATGCTATAATTTGGAGGGGCCCAGCAGATATGCAAATGGCTGGAACTGCATAAAAATTTCTCACTACTGCAGCCTTATTTTGAATGAAAGTATTAGCGATGATATAAAAGTGGGGGGGGGGCTCATCTTTCAACCCTTCAACATCTCCCTCAATTACAAAACAACAAACAGAAACCAAAATTATGAAAATAATTTTAATTTTTCATACAGTACATACAGGAAACCAGAGTGGATAAAGAGCCACTGATTTGTGGATTTTTGAATATTTTATAGTCAGAGTTGATCAATTTTTTTGGCACCAGGGGCAGCCATGGATCCCAATGTCTGAGCATTTCTCATGGGGCTATCTAGATTGGCACTCTCAAACATATAGACGTATAAGCCAATGTGTGAAGTGTTGTTACTTGCACACGTTCCATGTTAAATAAAAGCCCAATATATAGCCAGGATTCAAGTGGGACATGAGGACAGGGCCAGGCAGGCTATTTTCATTACATACCCACTGCTGAAACAGTCCAGCAATGTAAACATGCCAACAGCCAGGAGGAATTTTGAATGTTGACAGATGAGAAATGAATGTCACTCCCCACTATACAAATGGGCTTGTCAGACTGTCCCACTGTGGATAAGAGAATCTCGAGGAGTGTTCCTCAGCTTCAGTTGCTAGGTATGGTCTATTTTAAATTATGATTAAACTCTGTGAATGAAAGTTCATCCTTTATCGCAGATTCCTCTAGTAGATTTTACTGAAAGTTAGGCAACTTAAATGAAATCAACTTGTAAGGAAATATAATAAAATTACCAAACTTGGTGAATTAAGATTTCTTTCATATCATGTTTTCACTCACTAGGTTAAACAGACAGCTTAACAAACTATGTGTATTTCGATAGTGGAGGGGAAAGAATGGAAGAGATTTTTCATTTCATTATTTATAATGCTCCTCATATCATAGAAAACCAGGCTCTGCCAAAGTTGGAGGATAGCCAAAAGAATTCTGGAAAAAGCCACTGCTAGCAGATAAATGTTGACATGAGCTTTTGATGAGGAGTGTAACAAATTCAGATCTGCCATTGGTACCTGATCGGACTCGGTGGTCCAGTCACTGGCTTAATGAGGCTGCACGTCTTACTTCATGGGAATGATCTGAGATTTGTCCTGTATCTACTGCAACAGCAACATAGCCCAGCAATATAAAAATAACATTCTCTTGTAATCTGTACTGAATAGTCGTGTATTCTTCAGTTTCTCAGATGTATATAGCAAAAACATAGTGAGACATATGAATGATCAAGCTGCTTTATTTCCCAGTCAGCTGAACAAATCGAAAGTTATGACCCCTATATTACAACTCACTTTGATGTAATAATATAAAAATAGTAAATACGTTAAGCTACCCAACTTCAGTAAGCCCTTGAGTTAAAGTCAATTTTCAAAGACCACTTTTCAATCTTTCATCATTCTCAGAGCCCTTTACAGGATCACCTTTCTTTTTAAATTTAAAGATGATCCCTTGACACTAGTATCAGCTTTTGATCAACATTAGCTGTACTCTTCTCTCCCAAAACAGAATCCACCAGCCTAAGACCCCTGCAAAGTTCAAATGAATAAATCTATTGCAAAAATGAGGGTGAATAATCACTTAAATTTCAAACTGTTGCCAGAACACTGGTTTGAGCACCCGATTTGATAGCTAGTCTTCACCTTCAAGCCTTGTTGTCTTACAGGTTTAACTTCTTGAGAGTTTAGCTTTGCTCAACAGTAGTATTTGAACATATTACACCAAGGATCCCAGTGGTAGCATAGTCTGAAATTTCAAAATATGACAAAGAACTACTTGAGAATATCTGCTGGGATTATATAACATGTAGAGGAAGTTCCATTCATATACTGACAGAAGTATTTTCCAAGATAAAACGTAATTTGAATAAAATAAGGAACTGTTTAAATAGAATACAACTGGTTGTTCAGTGGAAGGGCTTCATTTGCTCATTTTATTTGCATAGAATTCTTAAATAATGAACAAAGAATACATTACCTCCCACTCATCTGAGTCACTATATATTTTAGCAGGGACATCTTTGGAGTCATAAAAATGTTTTGCATGCTCTGTGGTCACCACAATTACTTCAACCTTTAAAATAGAGAGAGAGACAATAAGAGAAAAACTATTTTGTAGTGTTGCATAACAATTGGAAAGAAAGGGCATAAGAGAATGATTTCTAGGGTAAATAACAGGGTTTTCATTTCAAGACCAATGGCTTGCCTATATCGGTATACACTCCATCGTTGTGGCTGGTCCAAGTAAGCTTCTGCTTCCTAAGTGGTTGTTCACAGTAAGAACACGCAATTACCATGTCATAGTCGAAGCGTTTACTCTGTTTTTCGCTCTCCACAGATGCTGCCAGACCTGCTGAGTTTTACCAACATTTTCTATTTTTATTACGCATCTACCATGCTTCTTTATTACAATACTCTAACTTACTGTACCAAATCTCCTACAGTTTAATCACATTCTCAATCACTATGGTTGGGATTGACGTATTTGGTCTCCAAGAAACCACAGTACTGTCAGAAACAGAAGTAAATTTATATCTTAAAAAAAATCAATATTTCACTTCAGCAACCAACATTTGTTACAATTTGGCTTTTGCTTCATGTGAAAACTACTTTCTCTCTAATGGGCTACAATAGCATAACAGTTATAGTATTGTTATTAATGATCCAGAGGCATGCACTAATGATCTGGTGGCATGAGTTCAAATCCCACCAAGTTAGCTGGGGAAATTTTAATTCAGTTAATTATTTAAAAAGTAAATCTGGAATAAAAAGCTAGTATTACACATGATAACTTTGAAACTACAGGATTGTTGTTAAAAACTCAACTAGTTGACTAAAGTCCCTTAGGGAAGGAAATCTGCTGTCCACACCTGGTCTGGCCTATATGTGGTTGACTCTTAACTGCTCAATGAAATAGTCTAACATGCCACTCAATTGTCTCAATTAGAGGTTGGAAATAAATGTTGAACTTGCCAGAGACATCCAGATCCCATGAGTGGGTAAAGCTAACACAACCTTTTGTGAGACATAGCTAGCTGAAGCAAATTTAAATAAGTGGAGGTCACACATTTTACTTTTGAATTGCAGTCACTGTTGTTATGGAAGCAAAATTAGGTAGACAATTCACATGCAGTAAGTTAGCATAAACACAGTGAATGAATGAGCAAATAAGATTTCTGATTGTGTTGGCTGAGAGGTATGTTGGCCAGGACATCAGAAGTGGGATCTTTTAAATCCAACTGAGAAAGGAAATGGCCTGAGTGGAAAATGGCGACGTGCCTACGTGCAACGTTCCATTACGCATGACGAGAATGGAAGTTGGCACGGGAAGATGGATATATTCCCCAAAACATATTGCCAAAGTCAGGTGTGCACAACAACATTTATCCTTGTGCTTGGGGGGGGTGAAATCACCTTGAGGTTAATTAAAGTTAGTTTGCATATGCTTTCTTTAGGTTCATTTTCCAATGTAAAAGTGGTGCATGCTACAAGCAAAAAGCTGCATTAAATTTCCTGATCTGAGAAAATTCAATAAAACGAGTACGTAACAGCTTTGTCAAGACCATAGTCTTCCTCCCTCCTGCCACAGTCTTTTTTCCCACAGCTATTATCTTACTGATCTCCAGGTGTCTTGAAACGTTACAAGAGCTTTGCTTTAACACCACAGTGTTAAAAAAACACAATAAAATAACATCACAGCTGAAGCACATTTCCACTGTAACTGTAAGAACTTTACCACAGGCAAAGGGCCATTCCTACACTTCACTGCTCAACAAGTTCAAGCGCAAAACTTGCCTCAATGACCCATTGGGAAAGTGTTGTCATTTTGAACCATTTAGATAAAACGGTCTTGGATCAACATGTGCCTCAACTGTGGAGTTAGTGGGGATGGGGATTAGCAATAGGAAAGAAACTGTTTGACTGACAGTAAGGATTATCCATTTGGTTGATATAATGTTGATTCTCCAATTGACACTGGAAGTGGACTGACATAAGGATGGAGATGTTGGTTAACCAATGGCAAGAGTGTGGGGCTGGGGCAGTTGGCAGCAGGAGGTCATGTGATGATAGCTTCAGGAATGCATCCAAGCAGAGTTTGCACCCCTAGTCCCGTTCCAGGAATTTGAGCTCATAAGGTACTCTGGCTAATGCAGTCCTGAGGAAATGCCGCCTTAACAGAAAGTGGGGTTCTTTGGACATTCAATTTGGATATTCAACAAATTTCCTATCTCCCTCTTCCTGCTTTATAGTGTGCATTGAACACCTTACTTGAATAGCAGGGGAGCCTTCCTTGCAGATATTTCCCTGAACTAAAATCAGGTCAACTGTTCATTCACCTCATTGCTGTGGGTAAGGGTTAGTGGCTGTTCTGTACTTGTCTACTTTAAGTCACTGCACTTTTCAGCAGCAGTGAAAAAACGGTCAAGCATACATGAGTTTTTCAAATCCAGTCAGTCTTTCTGGAATTGTATATGTTTGAAATAGAGAGAGGAAAATAAAAGGATCATCTGTGAAAGATGGAGAAAGAAGCCTGACAGGAAAATGACATCAGGGCCAGGGTATGATTTGGTTAAAAATACTGGTTTGATTTACCACAGTTGTTGATTTAAAAAAAACACCAGTGTCCTATTATTTTAAATTGCAGTGTTGAAACACATAAAAAGAGTCATTAAAGATACTGAAAGTGCAAATAAACAAGCTTTATGTGCATATATTGGTGTACCACAAGCAGGAATTTAATGGCTTTATCCTTATGTAATGATGTGAAAATAGTCTAATTTGGACACAAAACATATAGCTGAAGATGAACGCCACAAATATAAACACATTAAATCATACAACACAGGAGGAGGCCATTTGGTTCCTTGAAAGGCCTGTCAATTAGTCTCATGCCCCTATCGTCCTGCAAAAAAATGTTGTCTTCAAGTATATATTTTATTCCCTTTCGAAAATTATAATTGCATCTGTTTCCAGTGTCCTTTCAGGTGGTACAAACGAGAACACAACAAACTGCTGCACAATAAAATTCTCATCTCCCCTCTGGTCCTTTTGCCAATCATCTTAAATTTGTGTCCTCTGGTTATCAACTCTTCTGCCACTGGAAACAGTTTCTCCTTTTTTCAAATTTCCCAAGCCTTTTGTGCCCTAAGGAGAATAACTTCTCTGGTCTCCACATAACTAAAGTCTCTCAATCCTGGAATTATTCTAGTCAATGCCTGCACTCTCTTTAAGGTCTTGACATCTGAAGTGTGGTGCCCAGAACTAAAGGGGATACTCCAGCTGGGACCTAATCAGTGATTTCTAGAAGTTTAGCATAACTAGCTTGCTTTTGTACCCTATCCCTCTATTAATGAAGCCAAGAATCCCATATGGTTTTAACAGCCTTATTAACTTGTCCTGCGACTGTCAAAAACATGTGTCGATTTGGTTAATCATTAAACAACTGGTCCAGAGATGATTAAAAGGTATGTCTTTTTTTCAATTCACACTTATTTCAACATTTTTCCTGGAGCAATAATTGCTTCAAGAAGAGTCTATGGAAGGCATTAGGGGCACAGTGTGGGCCTGGGACAGAAAAGAGGGAGGAGAAAAGCAACAGTTAATTTCGGTCATTATCACATTGCTGTTTGTTGCCATGTTTTCTTCATAGAACGGTAACTACACTTCTAAAGTACTCAATAACTGTAATGCACTTTGGGACGTTGTGATTATGAAAGATGCTTTATAAATGCAAATCTTTCCTCCTTTCTTATATAGATACTGATAGGGATGGAAATCCAACTGTAATCAAACTAAAATAGGAAACAGGGCAGATGTGCAATAGTAATCTTAGTGCAGGGTTGTATCCGGCCACGGGTTGAGTTCTCTGAACTGGATTTCTAACCACATGGGTAGAAGTTCATTATGCAGATGGAACTAGAGAGTTGCCTGCCACATTTGGCAACATTACACCAAAAAACCCTAAGATTTTTAAAATTAATGGCATAATATGTCTTAAGATGTACAAACACATTTGTTCAACTGGTTAGGTTTTCCAAAGAGGGGAGGAAGGCACAAATGAGCCTAACATGCTATTTGATAAACTGCCCACTTCAGTAGGGAATACCTCACAGGAAAAGACACACCAAAAGTGAGCCCTTTCCCCTTTGAGGAAAAACAGGGAGAAAAGGGTGGTGTTCGCCAGCTAGGAGCAGATTGGATTGGCAGAGGCTGCAAAATCATTTGTCAGCCTTCCTCTCAAGTTAGTCACCCAAGAGAGGATGGGCAGGAGAACCGTAATCTTATGCAGATGTCCTCTACTATACACACAGCTGGTTTTCATTTTTTTTTCCCTTGGGAAAGTCATTGCACTGAGAGAGAAAAGGCCCACAGAGGGCACTTAAGGCCACCGAATAAGAGTCATAGCCTTGAGGAGAACGAAGGACCCAAATGAAATTTTCTTTTAAAGTGCTTGTGATAAAGCTATATAATTGAGTGAGTTTGATATTTTATGTCAATAAGAAATGTTGTTTATTCCAAATGTGTTAAGAAAAACACCAACTTGCATTGAGAGAGCACTTTAATGTAGTAAAAAAAATGACAGGGGTATTATAAACATGACTTGACACCGAGCTACAGAAAGAGATTTTGGGGCAGGCGACTAGAGAGGTAGGTTCTCAGGAGTGTCTTAAAACAGAAAGGAGGTGTGCAGACATTTAGGAAGGGAATTCCAGTGCTGATGGCCTAGACTGCTGAAGGTAAGCCCATCAACCTGTGCTGAAAATTAGGGATGCTCAAGATGCCAGAATTGGAACCAATGGTGAGGAAGAAAATTAGCTACAATTCATAATTTTTCCTTTTCCATCGGAGCGAAGGGATTAAAAATTAAGCAGGTTTGAAACTAAACGTAATTGACTACAGAATATGATACATCTTTTTGATTAAATGCATCATCTGTTTGTATATAGCACCCTCTAGTGATCTTTCTGCTCATTTCCTGGCTGAAGATTCAATGAAGCAGGCAAATCACATAGGCCAGCTAGTCTTGGGACTATGGGCTCAGGAGACAAAGCAGAATGCCATGGAGTTGTCAGTGCCACTCTCTCTTACAGAACCTGATCCCCTTCCTCACAAGTGCCAGGTTAGCACAAGCCCCATCACTGAACACTCCTCACTGCAATGTATAGAAGTGCATTGCGATCCATGATGCTCACTGCATTTATCTCCAAGTAGAGAAAATGAAAGACTTGCATTTCTGTAGTGCCTTTCACAGTCTCAGGACTTCCCAAAGCACTTTGCAGCAAATTATGTACTTTTTGAAGTGTAGTCACTGTAGGAAATGTGGCAGTCAATTTCACATAAAGCAAATTCCCACAAACAGATAATGACCAGATCAAAAACAGAATTACCTGGAAAAACTCAGCAGGTCTGGCAGCATCGGCGGAGGAGAAAAGAGTTGACGTTTCGAGTCCTCATGACCCTTCAACAGAACTCAATAATGACCAGATCATCTGTTTTAGTAATGTTGGTCAACATTGGTCAGAATACTAGGGCGAACACCTCTGCTTTGCCTGAAAGTAGCACATCCACCTGCATGGGCAGAAGAGTGTCTAACATCTCATCTGAGATGACAGACCTCTGATAGAGCAGTGCTCTGTCAGGCAGTGTCACCCTAGATTTTGTACTCAGCTCCCAGCAGGAGGACTTGAACCCACCTTTTTGACTCAGAGACGACAGTCCTACCGAGTGAGCCATGGCTGACACTAGAATCATATGCATTCTGTAGGGAACCAAGGCCTGAGAGCGTGCAAACTCCATGCATACCATAAAGTCATGCGAAAAACAACAGATACAAGCAGAAATCATACAAGTCTCCCAAGATACACAACAGCATATTTTCTTTGCTCCTAAACACTTTGAAAAGAAGAGCTGTGCCAAAGGAATGAAGGTTGACAAATCCTACTCTCCTAACAAAGAAAATGGAATAAACCAGAAAATTCTGAGTTTTAATGTCACCGAATCCCTTAACACAGGATGAACCATTTAAAATGCATGAGCTACTTAGGGACAGTTAGCATGGAATTGTAAAGGGCAAGCAATGATCAACATATTTAATTGAATTTTTTCAGCAGATCATAGAACCTTAAGAGGTCACTTAGTTCTTTGAAACACTGTCCAATTAGTCCCACTCCCCTGTTCTTTCCCCGTAGCCCTGCAATTTTCTCCCCTTCAAGTATTTACCATATATACCTGAGTAATGGTCGATCATGTGTAAAGGTCAATCCCTGACTTATGGCTTTAAAAAATACATTTTTCATATATCCTGAGTGTATATCAACCCCCGACTGTTAGTCAAAAAATCCAAACGCTTTACACTTACAACCCACTCACCGCTGAAGTCAAACTCACCCTGGTGCAAACTGATAGAATCATAGAATAGATGCCATTGAAGGCTCCTCATGTCTGCACACGTCAACATGTGCTGTCAAGGATTACCACCTCACTGGTGTGAGAGAATTCTTTCTGCACAGCTTTTGGTGGCAGGGTTGATGAGAACAGTCTCTGACCTTTCAACTCTGCGATAATGAGGCAATGGGAGAGGATGGATTTCAACTCCTCGAAATTATTACTCATGTAAAAATCAACCCCCTAATCTTCGATTAAAAATTTAGTCTTAGAAACTGAACTTTTACACAAGTATATACGGTATCCAATTTCCTTTTTGAAAGTTAGCATTGAATCTCCTTCCATCACCCTTTCAGACACCACAAAATCATTTAGATAAAGCAAAATATTGTACATGTGGAGTTCCAAAAAGCATCTGTTACTCATTGCAAACAGGGGAAACAAGAGAGAATTGCATTTTTAGTGCCTTTCACAACCTAAGGACATTGAAAAGTGATTTAGAACTAATGAATTACTTTCTGAACATTAGTCACTATTGTCATGTAGGAAGGGAATACTGTTGGAAAGATGACTAGGAGACAAAGCTCCACATCAATTTGTGCTGAGACTTCACTTTTCCATTTCTATAGAACCAACGTGATCATAGGCAACAGGAACATGACACTGGAACTTGGTGACTATCAGATTAGGGGATATGACAAGCTGAGGAAGAACGAGCAAGACTGTGGAGGAGGAGGTGGTGGGTAGAAGTGACTGAAGTGGGCAGATAGGCTGCAAACACAGTTAAATGCAAAGAAACGGGATGCAGTTTGCATTGTGAAAAAATAGCAAACTAAAATACAGCCTCAGATTAATTGTAGGTAGAAAAAATAAATTTAGAAAGAGAAAATTATCTAATTGAATTGCTAAGTATCCATTTTGCAATTGCGGCAGGTCTTTTGACTGAGTGGGAAAACCACGGTTTCAAGTGTCATTACAGAGACTTAAAAACATCTGGGCTGCATTTCACTGAAGTATCAAGGGAATGCTGAATTGTCCATGGGACAGTCTTTCAGATAACATTAAATCAAGGCACCGTCCACCCATGAGTGGATGTAAACAATCCCCTAGCTCTATTCAAAGAGCTGGGCAGTAGTCCTGGTACCCAGGCCAGTATTTAGCTCTCAAACAATGTAACCAAAACAAGCAATTGTACCATTTATCTCAATGTAAATTGCACGCCACGTTTCCCTACGTTAGGACAGTGACTACACTTCAAAAGTACTTCATTGTCTGGGACGGATTTTCGGATATCCTGAGGGCACAATATATAAACGTTAGTTTTTTTTATTTAACTACTCGCAGCTGTTGCTCCTTACTCACTTACGGTGAGGTGATGTGTGGTAAGGCAATGCATTGTAGGGTGCGAGATAACAATATTTAACCTGGAAATAGTATTTCATCACATTGAACATATGTGATGACTTATCAAGGCCCTGTGGACAGCACTCTGCAATGCTGTCAGTGGTAGTATATAAACCATCTCTACACACACTGAATGTGTAAAGGTATCTGTAGGTGTGATTTACTCACTATACTTCACAATGTTATATTTTTCACTGTGCCGTTATTTCCATTCAAGTACTTTACATCAGGAACTCTGAATTTTCAGGGCCAGGCTGATGAGAGGCACTATTTATTCATCAAATATGGCTCATAGGACCTGTCCACAGGAGATCCAACATGTAAGCTGTGGGTGCCCAATCTATTCCTCCATTGTTTTCATTATTGCTCTATGGCTACGGAGGTTAACAACAATCAATTTCTAAGAATGTGGCGATCTGATTGGAGTCTGCCTAAGCACATCTTGACTTTGATACTATATAAGGGTAACTTGTTTTGGTACTATCTGGTATTCAAAAGCAATGACAGCAAAACAGGAGTCAAGGATTTCTAACATTTTTTTGCATGAGAATGAGGTGCTGAAATCAAAAAGACCTCCATTTACACAATGCCTTTCACAACGTTAGGATGCCCAATGAAGTACTTCTGAAGAGCAATCACTGTCGTAGGAAGTGTAGCAGCCAATTTATACAATATTCTACAGTATGTTCCCAATCCAAAGAGAAAGCAGGCATTATTGGATCTGATTATTGGGAATGAGGTGGGCCAAGTGGATCAAGTGTCAGTAAAGGACACTTAGGAGTCAGTGATCAAAGAATCATAAGGTTTAGGCTGACTATGGAAAAGTACATGGTGCAATCCAGAGTAAGAATAATCAACTGTGGGATAGCAAAATTCAATGTGGTAAGAATGAATGTGACCCAGATAAATTGGAATCAAGCAATGGCAAGACTGTAACTAAATAATGGGCTACCTTCAAAGAAGAGATAGTTGGGGTACAGTCAAGGTATATTCCTACAAAAAGGAAAGATAGGCCAAATAAATCCAGAGATAGAGATTAAACTGAAGCATAAAAAGTGTGCTTATGACAGATGACAGCTGGATAACAGAATTGAGAATCAGGCCAAATGAAGAAGTGAAATGACAAAATAAGTAAAGCAAGGAGAGAGTATAAGAGACTGGCTGCTAACATAAAAGGGAATCTAAATATCTTCTATAGGCACATAAATAATATAAGGGTGGTAAAAGGAGGATTAAGCCAAAAAGCCGATCTACGTATGGAGGCAGGGGGTATAGCTGAGGTACTAAATGAATACATTGCATCTGTCTTTACCAAGATGCTGCTGCCCAGGGCATGATGAAAGGTAAGGTAGTTCAGACATTTGAAGGGTTTAAAATTGAGAAGGAGCGGGTATTGAGTCGGCTGTCTGTAGTTAAAATTGGTGAGGAACCAGGACCGGGTGAGATTCATCCAAGGATATAAAGAGAAGCGAGTAGAAACTGTGGAGACACTGACTATAATATTCCAATCTTAGACGCAGGGGTGGTGCCAGAGGAGTGGAGAATTGCAAATGTTATATTCATGTTTAAGAGTGTGTAAAGCTAAGCCCAACAAGGACGAGCCAGTCAGTTTAACCTCAGTGATGGCAAAGCTCTTAGAAACAATAATTTGGGGCAAAATTAATAGTCATGAGCAAATGCAGGCTAATTAAGGAAAAGCAACAAGTTTTGTTACAGGCAAATAGTGTTTAACTAACTTGCTTGAGTGTTTTGATGAGGCAACAGAGGGAGTTGATGAGGGTAATGCTGTTGATTGGGCTTCCAAAAGGCATGTGATGAAGTGCCACACAAAAGATTTGTGGGCAAAGTTAGTACTCATGGAATAAAAGGAACAGCAGCAACATGGGCACAAAATTGGCTGAGTGACAGGAAACAGTAGCGATGAACGGTTGCCTTTCAGATGAAGGTTTCTGGTGGAAATCACCACGGTATAGTGTCAGGACCCCTGCTCTTCCTGATGTATATAAATGACTTAGACCTTGACGTGCAGGGTTCAATTTCAAAATTTGCAAATGATGCAGGAGTGTATAGGACTTCGAAAGGACATAGAAAGGTTGGTGCAATGGGCAGATGAAATTTAATACAGAGTATGAAGTGATTCATTTTGACAGGAAGAACAGAGACAATATAAAATACAAGGAACAACTATAGAGGCGGTGTAGGAGCAAAGGGACCTGGGTGCATATGTACACAAAACACTGAAGGTGCCAGTTCAGGTTGAGAGCATGGTTAATAAAGCATACAGCATCATGGGCTTTATCAATAGGTGCACACAGTACAAAAGCAAGGAAGTTATGTTAAACCTGTATAAAACACTGGTTTGGTTTCAACTGGAGTACTGCGTCCAGTTCTGGGCACCACACTTTAGGAGGATGTGAAGGCATTAGAGAGAGTGCAGAAAAGGTTCGAGAGAATGACTCCAGGGATGAGGAATTTCAGCTAAATTGAAAGTTTGGCGGAGTTATAGCTGCTCTCTCTGGAGAAAAATAGTCAAGAGGAGATTCAATAGAGGTACTCAAAATAATGAGGGGTCTGGACAGAGGAGATAGGAAGAGGCTGTTTCCATTGATGGAGGGATCCAGAACCAGAGGGCACAGGTTTAAGGTAATTGGCAAAAGAAGCAATAAAGACATGAGGAAAATCTTTTTCACACACCAAGTGCCTGTGATTGTGGTGGAGGCAGGTTCAACTGAAGCATTCAAAAGGAAATAGGATTATCTGAAAAAGAAAAACAATTGCAGGGTTATAGGGAAAAGGCAGGTCAGTGGTTCTAGGTGGACTGCTCATTCAGAGGGTCAGCACAGACAACCGGCCAAGTGTTCTCTTTCTGTGCTGTAACCATTGTATAATTCTATGAACCTCAAAACCTCTGTCCCTAAGCACTCTACAGCTAATGAAGTACTAACTGTGGATACTGTTGTAATGAAAAACACATGGCAGCTAATTTGTGCAGAGCTGGACCCAGATCATCTAGTTCAATGATGCCTGTTAATATTTTGGCCAGGACACCAGGGATAACGCCCCTACTCTTCATCAAAATAGTGCTGTTGGTTATTTCACATCCTCCCAAACAGATAGCACTCCCTCAATACTGACTTTCCTACAGTGCAGCGCTCCCTCAGTACTGACCCTCTGCCTATGTGTCATTCTCTCAGCGCCGACCCTCCGACAGTGCGGCGTTCCCTCAGCGCCAACCCTCTGACACTGAACGCCGACCCTCCGACAGTGCAGCGCTTCCTCAATGCCGACTCTCCGACAGTGCGGCGCTCCCTCAGCGCCGACCCTCCGACAGTGCGGCGCTCCCTCAGCGCCGACCCTCCGACAGTGCGGCGCTCCCTCAGCGCCGACCCTCCGACACTGAGCGCCGACCCTCCGACAGTGCGGCGCTCCCTCAGCGCCGACCCTCTGACACTGAACGCCGACCCTCCGACAGTGCGGCGCTCCCCCAGCGCCGACCCTCCGACAGTGCGGCGCTTCCTCAATGCCGACCCTCCGACAGTGCGGCGCTCCCTCAGCGCCGACCCTCCGACAGTGCGGCGCTCCCTCAGCGCCGACCCTCCGACAGTGCGGCGCTCCCTCAGCGCCGACCCTCCGACAGTGCGGCGCTCCCTCAGCGCCGACCCTCCGACAGTGCGGCGCTCCCCCAGCGCCGACCCTCCGACAGTGCGGCGCTCCCTCAGCGCCGACCCTCCGACAGTGCGGCGCTCCCTCAATGCCGACCCTCCGACAGTGCGGCGCTCCCTCAGCGCCGACCCTCCGACAGTGCGGCGCTCCCTCAGCGCCGACCCTCCGACAGTGCGGCGCTCCCTCAGCGCCGATCCTCCGACAGTGCGGCACTCCCTCAGCGCCGACCCTCCGACAGTGCGGCGCTCCCTCAGCGCCGACCCTCCGACAGTGCGGCGCTCCCTCAATGCCGACCCTCCAACAGTGCGGCACTTCCTCTACACCGATCCTCCGACAGTGCGGCGCTCCCTCAGCGCCGACCCTCCAACACTGAGCGCCGACCCTCCGACAGTGCGGCACTCCCTCAGCGCCGACCCTCCGACAGTGCGGCGCTCCCTCAATGCCGACCCTCCGACAGTGCGGCGCTCCCTCAGCGCCGACCCTCCGACAGTGCGGCGCTCCCTCAATGCCGACCCTCCAACAGTGCGGCACTTCCTCTACACCGATCCTCCGACAGTGCGGCGCTCCCTCAGCGCCGACCCTCCAACACTGAGCGCCGACCCTCCGACAGTGCGGCGCTCCCTCAGCGCCGACCCTCCGACAGTGCGGCGCTCCCTCAGCGCCGACCCTCCGACAGTGCGGCGCTCCCTCAGCGCCGACCCTCCGACAGTGCGGCGCTTCCTCTACACCGATCCTCCGACACTGAGCGCCAACCCTCCTGCGCTCCCTCAGCGCCGACCCTCCGACACTGAGCGCCGACCCTCCGACAGTGCGGCGCTCCCTCTGCGCTGACACTGGGATATTAGGGATATTTTGTATCCGTGGGGGTGACTTGAACCCGGAAGCTTGTGATTGTGAGGGGAGAGTGAAGCCGGCGTGTGTATGTGTGTGTACTGGGGAGGTCAATGCAGGGGAGTATGGAAAGCAATCACCTGTGCCAGGCCGCCGATTGCCGCCGCCAGCTCGGGCAGTTTAACGGCCGCCACACTGCCGCTAACCGCCAGCAGCACGCGCCGCATGGCTGCCCGTCTCCATCCATCCATCCCCACAAGGAGAGGGGGGGACGATTCGGAGAGCAACCAACTCCCTCACACGGGTCACCGTCTCCGCACCGCGAGACCCCACCTCTTCCTTAGAGTCCAAAATATTACTCCAATCACTTCAACTTCCCGCAATGGTCGGGGCGGCTGAGGCTTATTTCCTGTCTTTCAGTTAAATCGACTCCCCCCTCTCTCCATCGCGTGTGGTCCCGCCCGCCTCCTTGGCCTGCTGGGAAATGATGTTCCCCGGCGCCGTGGACTACAACATCCGGAATGCACCGCGTGGGTGGGGGGCGGGGGGAAGGAACGGCGCAGGCGTCAGCCTAGAATCACGTGATAGAGCTGCTGGCAGGTCGTTTCGTATTCCCTTGGCTGCGAAAGAGTGGAAACGCTGCTACAACAACAACAACAACAAACAAAACATGCCGGGAGTGGGGTGGTCCGGAACATTCCGTGGGTACGGAGAAATTTCTGTCGCCATCGCTTCGACTGGAGAAGGGCAATGCCGGCAATGGCGCCTGCTGCTATCCCCACATACATTGCGTCTTGTGAAAGGCCTCCATCCAAATGAATGGGCTGCTGTCTCCATGGGGAAGCTTGATTGACCCTGTGGATAGATAGTGCTTGCCTCCCACCTCACAGGAACAACTCCAGTTATACAGGCTGTGTTATAAAGAGACAGAGAGAGAGAAAATAAAATAGAATTAACAGCAAGAGTGTTTGAATGCACTGTAGCAGTTGGCCACCTCCTACACTGTGCCACTTTCCACTTTGAGCATTTTTGTCGTGACTGGGAGTCACGGGCACAGCTGGCAACTTGCCTTTGTGAAGCACCTCCGGTGCAGAAATACCCAGCACTGCCACTCCGCAGAGCTGTAATCAGAGAATATTGAGCTTGGTCAAAGAGGTGGCGTGAAAGGATATCTGAGGGACGTGGCGATAGGGTGCAGGTAAGGGGAATATACTCCAGAGGGTAGGCATGGATTGAGAATTAGTTAACAGACAGGGAACAGAGACTAGAAGTCAATGGATCTTTTTCAGAGTGGCAGGCGGTGACTAGTGCGGTACGACAGGGATCAGTGCTTGGGCTCCAGCTATTCACAATATATATCAATGACGGAACCATATGTAATATTTTCAAAACAAAAACAATTACCTGGAAAAACTCAGCAGGTCTGGCAGCATCGGCGGAGAAGAAAAGTGTTGACGTTTCGAGTCCTCATGACCCTTCTCATGAGGACTCGAAGTGTCAACTCTTTTCTTCTCTGCCGATGCTGCCAGACCTGCTGAGTTTTTCCAGGTAATTCTGTTTTTGTTTTGGATTTCCAGCATCCGCAGTTTTTTTGTTTTTATCTCTGTAATATTTTCAAGTTTGCTGATGACACAAAACTAGGTGGGAATGTGAGTGGTGAGGAGGATGTTAAGAGGCTTCCTGATGATCTAGACAAGTTGAGTGAGTGGGCAAATACATAGCAGATGCAGTATGCCGCGAATATGGGTGAAGTTATCCACTTTAGTAGGAAAAACAGAATGGCAGAGTATTATTTAAATGGTGATAGATAGGGAAATGTTGATGTACAAAGGGACCTGGGTGTCATTGTACACCAGTCACTAAAAGCAAGCATGCAGGTGCAGCAAGCAGTTAGGAAGGCAAATGGGAGATAGAAGCAGAAAATGCTGGAAAAACTCAGCAGGTCTGGCAGCATCTGTAGAGAGAGAAACAGAGTTAACATTTCAAGTCTGTATAACCCATCTTCAGAGCAAAAGAGAAGTAGAAACGTGATGAAATTTATACTGTTATACTATTTATACTGGGGTAGAGCAGGTGAAGCTGGAAAGAAGGCCAGTGGTAGGTGGGTCATAGGGCAGAATTCTCCCTTTGGCGAGCGGGGGCGGGGCCCGCTCGCCGATGCACAAAATTACATGTGATGTCAGGCGGGCGACCTGATGTCACCACGCGTCCTTCAGATTTTCAGTTCGACTTGTCTGCGCGCCCACCAAACTGTCAAAGGCCTATTGAAAAGTAATTAAAACAGTTAAAGGAGCTGCCCATCCAACCTTAAGGTTGGCGGGGGTGGGGGGGGGGGGGGGGGGGGGGGTGGGTGGCAGGCGAAGAGCCCAGGCGGCCCTCATATTTTTCATGGTTCCTCATCCACGGAGGGGATGAGGTTTCATGAAATATTTAAAAATTCAATAAAAGTTTTAATAAGAAGTCAATGACATGTCCCAGCTCATGTTTTAAAAGTTTTAAAATCCTTTATTTCAAAGTCTTAAATTTAAACTAATCTCCCTGTGGCACCTCTGTGCCCCAGGGAGATTTCTGCACTCTTGCGCGCCCGACTCAGGGAGTCCACCCCCCACCCGCCCGCTCAGGGAGCGCACAGCGCTTCTGGTAGGACATCACGCTGGGTGGGCCTTAATTGGCCTGCCCATGTAAAATGGAGGCACGCCGATTGGGTTCGCGCCCGCCCTTGCACAACTCCCCCTGATGGGAGGAAATTACTGGCCATGGATAAAAGGACAAAGGGAGTGTTACTGGTAGTGGTAAGGGCTGATAGTGACATAAAGGTAAGAAAGACTATAAGATGTAGACAGGTTGAGGGACTGTGCAAAAACTTGGCAGATGGAATTTAATGTAGGAAAGTGGGAGGTCACGCACTTTGGTAGGAAAAATCAAAAGGCAGACTATTATTCAAATTGAGAGAGACTCCAAAAAAGTTCAGCACAGAGGGATCTGGGTGTTCTTGTGCATGAAACACAAAAAGTTAGCATGCAGCTGCAGCTAGTAATTAAGAAGGCAAATGGAATTTTGGCCTGTATTGCTTGGGGCTTGGAGTTTAAAAATAGGGAAATCTTGTTACAACTGTACAGGGTGTTGGTGAGGCTGCACCTGGAGTATTGTGTACAGTTTTGGTCCTCATATTTAAGAAATGGTATACTAGCATTGCAGGCTGTTCAAAAGAGATTCACTAGGCTGATTCTTGGGACAAAGGGGTTGACTTATCAAGAATGGCTAAGCAGGTTAGGCCTTTATTTATTAGCGTTTAGAAGAATGAGGGGTGATCTTATTGAAATGTACAAGATTCTGAGGGGGTTCGACAGGGTAGATGTTGAGAAGATTTTTCCACTAGTGGGGGAATCTCAAACTGGGGGACATAGTTACAGAATAAAGGAACACTCATTTAAAACTGAGATGCGAAGGAATTTCTTCTCTCAGAGGGAAGTGAATGACTGGAATTCTCTACCCCTGGGAGTGGTGGAGGCTAGATCACTGAAAGTATTTAGAGAGGAGGTAGATAGATTTTTGAAATATCGGGGAGTTCAGGGCTATGAGGAGCTGGCACGAAAGAGGAGTTGAGGCCTGGGGCAGATCAACCATGATCTTATTGAATGGCAGGGCAGGCTTGAGGGGCCGAATGGCCTACTCCTGTTCCTGTTTCTTATATTCTTATGTAAGTAACCGATGGGCCTTTTGGGGTAGGGGTGGGTGGGCGGTGGTGGTTGGGGAAAACGGATGGAAAAGGGATAAAACAATGAATAAAAATGAAAATAAGTGGATAAAAAATAAAAATAAATTTTAAAAATGGGGTGAAAATAGAGGAGAGAGTTCATGACCTAAAGTTGTTGAATTCAATGTTAAGTCCGGAAGGCTGTAAAGTGCCTAGTCAGAAGATGAGGTGCTGTTCCTCCAGTTTGGGTTGAGCTTCACTGGAACATTGCAGTGGGCCAAGGATGGACATGTGGGCATGAGAGCAGAGTGGAGTGTTGAAAGGCAAGCGACAGGGAGGTCTGGGTCATGCTTGTGGACAGATTGAAGGTGTTCCGCAAAGTGGTCACCCAGTCTGTGTTTTGTCTCCCCAGTGTAGAGGAGACCACATTGGAAGCAGTGAATGCAGTAGACCAGATTGAAGGAGGTGCAAGTGAAGCGCTACTTCACCTGAAAGGAGTGTATTGGCCCTTGGAGGGTGATGAGAGAGGAGGTAAAGGGGCAGGTGTTGCACCTTCTACGATTGCATGGGAAGGTGCCGTGGGAAGTGGATGAGGTGCTGGGGGTGGACCAGGGTGTCCCAGAGGGAACGGTCTCTACAGAATACTGACAGGGGGTGGGGGTGAGGGGAAGATGTGTTTGGTGGTGGCATCATGCTGGAGTTTGCGGAAGATTCATTTTATTCATTGTTCATCCATCCATTCATCCATCATCAATGGATTCATTTATTCGTTGTTTTATCCCCTTTTAAAATCCATTTTTCCATCCTTCATTCCCAACCATTGCCCCCCTGTCCCCCACCCCCAAAAGGGCCATCTGTCACTTGTTCCATGTTGTTCTTTCATAGCGTGCTGACCCTTGTTCTGCTATTCACACATTCAGCCTTTTTACCTATCAGCACCTCCTTTAATCCTTACCACTACCATTAACACTCCCTTTGTCTTGTGTCCATGGCATCTTTGTCAATCTCTCCTTAGCCCCCATCTATCGCTGATCTTCAATCCTGCTTCACCTGCTCCACCCCCTTAAACAGTATAAATTTCATCACATTTTTACTTCTCTTTGGCTCTGAAAAAGTCAGACGGACTCGAAATGTTAACTCCGACTCTCTCTCAGATGCTGTCAGACCTGCTGAGCTTTTCCAGCATTTTCTGCTTTTATTTCAGATTTCCAGCATCCGCAATATTTTGCTTTTATCTAAGGCAAATGGTATGTTGGCCTTCAATGCAAGAGGAGTTGAGTACAGAAACAAGGATGTATTCATGCAGCTGCACAGGGCCTTGGTGAGACCACACCTGGAGTAGTGTGTGCAGTTTTGGTCTCCTTACCTAAGAAAGGATATACTTGCCATAGAGGGAGTGCAGTGTAGGTTCACCAGACTGATTCCTGGGATGGCAGGATTGTCGTCTGAGAACAGATTAGACTGACTAGGCCTGTATTCACTGGAGTTTAGAAGAATAAGAGGGGATCTCATTGAAATATATAACATTCTGACAGGGCTGGACAGACTGGATGCAGGGAGGATATTTCCTCTGGCTGGGAGTGGGGGGGTTCTAAAACAAAGGGTCACAGTCTTAGGATATGGGGCAGGCCATTTAGGACTGAGATAAGGAGAAACTTCTTCACTCAGAGGGTGATGAACCTGTGGAATTCTCTACCACAGAGCGCTGTGGAAGCCAAGTCACTTAATATTTTAGAAGGAAATAGATTTCTAGATTTGAAAGACATCAAGAGGTATGGGGAGAGAGCGGGACTTTGGCGTTGAGATAGAGGATCAGCCATGATCATATTAAATGGCAGAGCAGGCTCAAAGGGCCGAATGACCTACTCTTGCTCCTATTTTTTTCTATGAAGACATAGGGCTCCAATGTGTTAGAAATTATGAACATGGGTAGAATATATATATATATATAATTTTAGCTTTGAATAAGTTGGAGGATTAGATAATGCTATAAGTTTTTTTTAATGGAAATAAGTGGAACAAGTGAAAAGAGCACTCAGTAAAGCGCATACCTCCTCCACACTTTATTAACTCAACATTAAATTACATTATAACATTGATGCACCGCTAGCTGTGCTTTTGTACTATAAACATGAGGCTTTTCCCTGCCTGGCTGATGATCTGTAACTACAAAGCTGAAAAAATGAAATCTTTTTTATTAAGAACTTCCATCTCACTGAGTAGTAGGCCTCAAGCCAATCCATCAACCTGCTTTGAAAACTCTGCTCACATGCTGATATCTGTGATAAATTGCATTGCGGTAACTGAGACAATCAACAACATTCCAAATAAAACAACCCACAAAGAAAGGTCAATTTGCCCTATCTCTCAATGTTAATGGATCCCTCAATACTGCACTGGTTTTGATACTCAAGTCCATGGGGTGGGACTTGAACCTTCTGGCTCAGAGGCGGGAGATGCTATCACTGAGCCGTAATGAGGAGGAGCTAAATCAAGTAGCAATTACATGAAATCAGGCTTGGGTATGAACAGCTGACAAGTTGTTAAAGGAATGAAAGACTGAGTAATGTAAAATTCAAGGTACTGGGGAAGCATGTGTTGGACTAGGAGACATTTGTAATAAATGTTGATTTTAGCCCAGTGAACATACATGAAGGATGGCAGACTGGCAACCCAGAAGGAACCAAAAGCGAACATTCAAATGACACAGTTCAGGCTCAACATTTTCAAATTTGCAATGAAATCCCTATGGATAAATGATCTCCAAATCTGCCAGTCACAAGGCCAGTATAAATAACTTCAGCTTTGTATTTTGCGCACTTCTTTTCCCCTCTCAACGTTCACCGGAACATTTCCAGTTGTATTGTGACATTAGTCTACGAGAACAATCAGTAAGTTCTCAAATGCTGCCTCCCACCAAATCTCCATCTCATCCACCTGTTCAAGACATAAAATTCGGAAGGCTCAATGTCGCACTTATATTCGCCTTATTCATCCCCCTCTCCTGAAGTTGCTGACTCAGACTGTGGAGTATAGAAGCCAGCCAATCCCCTAATGGGGAACATTATGGTGAGGAGGAGGCCATTGAGCCCCTCAGGCCTGGTCTTCCATTCAGTTAGATAATGGCTTGTCTACACTGCTACTCCATTTGCTCTGCTTTTGTTCCTTTTCCCTAACAAAAAAATCTACCGCTCACAGTCTTTGTAAAGCATCTTATTACTGTATGTGGCTTGCTGTCAAATTTTGTTTGGTAACACTCTGGTGAACAACAACAACTTGCATTCATTTGGCGCATTAAATGCAATAAAATGTGCCAATGCACTTCTCAAGAGTACTGTCAAACTAAATTTGACACCAGGCCATGTAGAAGATATTAGGTCGGTTGACCAAAAGCTTGGTTAAAGGGGTAGGTATTAAGCAGCATCTTGAAGGTGGAGAGGCTTAGGGCCCAGAAGGCACAGCCACCAATGATGGAGAGATTGAAATTGGGGATATCCAGGTGGACAGAATTGGAGGAGTACAGAAATTTTGGAGGGTTGTAGGGCTGGAGGCGATGTGGGGGTGGGGGTGGAGATGGAGGGGAGGGGTATGAGGCTAGGGAGGGAGTTGAAAGCATGAAGCTAATGTATATCAGTAAGAACAAGCATGAACAGGACTTGGTACAAGTTAGGGCTGCAGAGATTTGGACGAGCTCAAGTTTATGAATGGTGGACCATCCGGAGGATGGCCAGAAGAGAACTGGACTGGTCAAGTGTAGATTTTCTGAGCACAATCAAGTGACTCGTAAGTGAAACTGATATGACCACACTCATCCGGCACAAATAGGAGTAATTCAGCTGTGATAACCTCCGTAGTCAAATCATGATGCGGAGACTTAACAGCCAACTTCAAGAGCTTGCCCTGACTTTAATGACAAAATTGCAATGTCCCAATATATGTGGCCCTCAGTTCATGCCAACCTGAACTCGGAAAATGACTTTATCACTTAACATTGGTAGAATGGCCACATGACGAGATGCAGGAGAGTACCTTTGGAACCCCCACACTTTCCTCATGCAACAGCTACTGTTGTCAGGAGAGGGGGGAAGAAATTTGGGGCAGGGATTTACATTGGGAATAGAGAAGATCAGACCTTTAATAAATGGAAGATTAGAAGTGCTTTCCAGTGTCAGGTTTATTTAATCCACTCAACAGTAGAGATAAACATCTCTCCACCATTGCCTTGTGCCTGTTGCAGATCCACCATGCCTTCTGATCTCTTCCTCTTTCTGATGTTGAAACTCACGTTGCCAACTCTGGTTGGACATATTCCTGGTGGGGTCAACACATGTCCTCCTGCTTCCAACCACCCCCGCCCCCACACTCCCGCTATTGGTTGCTATTATACTCATGTCCTTCCCACAGATAATTGGAAAGAGCATAGGGTCTCCCCAATACACAGTTGGATGATTCTGGGCTGTCAGTCAAGCAATCTTTTATTTTCCATATTCAGTATGTTTGTGACTAATAAACAAATGTTCAAAGACTTTTGTATATAAAAGACAATTCTTAATTATTACCCATATGATTCTTTTTTTTCCTGGCTTGTTTGTAGAAATGCCCTAGAGATTAATCTTCACTTCCTGGTGATTCCAGGGCTGTCCTGGAGGGTTGGCAACCCTGAGACCAGCTGCTCCCACTTTGGGAACAGTTATCTTCCATACGGGTCAGAGATTTCACCCACTCCCTGACCCATGCCTCTTTTCTCACAGCATCTTCAGTCTCTCAAATCTTCCCAGACCTCTGTCCATATCTCAAGCTTCCTTTCACCTGCCTCACCACACATAGAAAGAACCCTTTCTGATATCTTAGACCAGCTTGTATCACTCAAGGACATTGCTTTGTTCTGTCGAGCAGGTCTTTGGTGTCAAACCTGTATCGTCATGTATGGCTGCTGGCCCTTGTGATGTTTACTGCACTATGGCACCAGCCATTGTGCATCTTACTGCACTATGGCACCAGCCATTGTGCATCAGCTCAGTATCAGTACTGTAGATTGAAATGCTTCTCTGTTACAGCAACAACTGGCACTTATGTAGTGAAATGTCCCATGTTGCCTTCCCTAGAGCTAATCGGGCGAAGTTGACATCGTGTGACATTGAGATATTATAAAAGATCGGTCAAAGAGGTACATTTTAAGACATCTTAATAAAGGAGACAGAGAGAGAGAGCTGGAGAGACATTATTCAGGGAGGGAACTTCAGAGCTGGGAGCCAAGATGGCTGAAGGCACAAGCTGCAGTGGAGCAAATGAAGTTGGGGATGTACATGAGGTCAGAATCGGAGGAGTAGAGATCTCAGGGAGCTGTAGGAGGTTACAGAGATAGGGAGGGCGTGATCCTGGAGAGGTTTGAACATGAGGGTGGGAATTTTAAATTCGAGGTGTGGCTGGACTAGGAGACACACGAGGTCAGTGAGCACAGGAAGGTGATGGATGAATGGGACTTGGTGCAAGTCAGCGTACAGGCAACAGCATTTTTGGATGCCCTGAAGTCTTTGGAGGGTTCAAGATGAGAGGCGAGCCAGAAGATCATTGGAATAATTGAGTCTAAAAATAAGATCTTCTAGTCTGCAGTTCTCGATGCATCCAAAGCATGTTTGGTATTGGCAGTGCACAACTTGCTCATCAGAATCTACACATAATCTCAACAAAAACGTCATTGTACAGCTCCAAATCCTCCCTTCACATGCAAGCCAAGTTTGGAAGGATTGTGTATATAATTGTGCAGCTGGGTGTTTTCCCAAGTTCAATGGAAGTTCACACACCCGCTGTTGCATTCGGTGCCATAAGCCTAGAGTTAGTGCCAAGTGCTGAATGAACAGCGGAGAAACAGGCCACATGGTCCAACTGCTCCATGACTGATAACAGCAAAATACAGCAGATGCTGGAAATCTGAAACAAAAACAGAAAATGCTGGAAAAACGCAGCAGGTATAACAGCAATGGAGTTAACATTTCGAGTCCGTATGACTTCTTCAGAGCCTGAAGCAGCTCCATGCCTGTGATTATGCTCCTCCCTTGCCCCTCTTCATCTCGTCCAATTATTTTCTCCCTCGCTGCCAATCCAGCTTCCCCCCTTAAATGCATTTATGCTAATTCACTTCAACTACTCCCTTGTGGTGGCGAGGTCCACGTTCTACTCGCAGCAAACCCTGTCAAAACCTCAAAGACCTCTGTCAGCTCACCCCTCTTGAGTAAAGAACCCCTGACTGCTCAATCTTTCCTGATAGCTGTAAGCTCTCAGATTTAGTCTCATTCTTGTGAATCAGTTTTGCATCTTCAGCGGAGCCTGTAATTTAATTTCGTAATATGGAGAGCAGAAATGTGCGCTGTAATGCTGAGGATTCTCTACAAAATTACAACAATAACTTGTATTTATATAGTGTCTTCAACATAATAAAATGGCCCAGGGTGCTTGAGTCTTATTATGAAACAAAGTGTCATGCCCAGGTCTAATAAGGAGATATTTGAGCAGATGATCAAAAACTTGTTCAGGCAGGTAGGTTGTAAGGAGTGTCTTTAAGGAGGAAAGTGAGATAGAGAGGCAGAGACTTATAGGAAGGGACCTCCAGAGCTTAGGGCTCAGACAGCTGAAGGCAATGGTGGAGTAATTAAAATTGGGGATGTTCAAGAGGCACAGATAGCTCAGTGGATTGTGGGGCTGGATTACAGAGAGGGAGGGATGAGGCTAGAAAGGGATTTGAAAATGAGGATGAGAATTTCAAAATCACACTGTTGCTTAACTGGGAGCCAATAAAAGGCAACGAGCCCAGGGGTGCTGGGGGAACAAGACTTGGTGTGAGCTGGGAGACAGGCAGCAGAGTTTTGGATGACCTCAAGTTTCCAGAGGGTAGAAGGTGGGAGACCAGCCAGAAGTGCACTGGAATAGTCAAATCCAGAGGTGACAAAGGCAACAGACGAAGGATTCAGTCACAAAGGAGCTAAGGGAGGGATGGAGTCAGGTGACATTACGGAGGTGGAAATCAGTCTAAGTTTTGGTGCAGTTATGTGATCGGAAGTTCATCTTGAGATCAACTATGACACCAAGGGTTGGGCACAGTCTGGCTCAGCCTCAGACAGTTGCCAGGAAAAGGGATGGAGTCAGTAGCCAAGCAACAGAATTCGGAGTGGGGACCGCAAACAATGGTTTTAGTCTCCCCAATATTTAGTTGGAGAAAATTTCTGCTCACCCAGTACTGTTTAACAGAACATAACACCCCTGCTTTTCAATTCCATCCCTCTAGAAATGAATCCCAAGTGTTTGCAGTTATGAGCCTGCTGCATGGGTCACCTCATTCAGCACTGGACCTAGAGAATCAAGAATTCCAGCGACACCTGGTGAGACACCAGAAAAGTGCATTTATCCATTGAACCACCAGGGGGAGATGATGGCTGTTTAGCTGGAACATTGCCTCTTACTGTCTCTTTTTGTCCAGCAATCTTAAACTCATAAAAATATCTGAAATTGTTCCCTTTTAAACGGCTAGCAGGATGCAGAAATACTGTAAACATTTAACTGTGCAATGAATTCAGATTAAAATATTATTCACATTTAGTTTCTCTTATTTACCCCACTAAACCCATTCATCGTTTTAAATGTCTCAATTAAATTACCCCTCAACCTTTTAAGAGTAATAAAACCATGTTTAAATAACCTATTTTCATATTTTAAGACTTCTAAGTCCTAGCATCTTTTTGGTGAGTCTATTTTGTGCCTCTGCCATGGGCAATATATCCTTCCTGAGGTGCTGTACCCAAAACTGAATGCAGCACTCAAGATGTGGTTTGGCCAAGGCTCCGCAGAACTGAAGCATCACCTCCTCACTTTTTTTATTCCAGCTCTCTTGAGATGGAAGCCAACGTTACATTTGCAGTTGTGCACCTTCTCCAATTCTAGCCTCTTCAGCATCCCCAATTTTAAT
Source organism: Carcharodon carcharias (assembly GCF_017639515.1). Taxonomy (NCBI): domain Eukaryota; kingdom Metazoa; phylum Chordata; class Chondrichthyes; order Lamniformes; family Lamnidae; genus Carcharodon; species Carcharodon carcharias. The sequence goes on along the minus strand of NC_054498.1, from coordinate 16,938,164 downwards.
CACTCCATGATCGGCGTGTCTTAGACCATAAGACATAGGAGCAGAAAATAGGCCATTCGGCCCATCAAGTCTGCTCCGCCATTCAATCATGGCTGATAAGTTTCTCAAACCCATTCTCCCGACTTCTCCCCGTAACCTTTGATCCCCTTACCAATCAAGAAACTATCCATCTCGGTCTTAAATATACTCAATGACCTGGCCTCCACAGCCTTCGTTGGCAATGAATTCCATAGATTCACCACTCTCTGGCTAAAGAAGTTTCTCCTCATCTCTGTTCTAAAAGGTCTTCCCTTTACTCTGAGGCTGTGCCCTCGGGTCCTGGTCTCTCCTACTAATGGAAACATCTTCCCCACGTCCACTCTATCTAGGCCTTTCAGTATTCTGTAAGTTTCAATCAGATCCCCCCTCATCCTTCTAAACTCCATTGAGTATAGACCCAGAGTCCTCAAACGTTCCTCATATGTTAAGCCATTCATTCCTGGGATCATTCTCGTGAACCTCCTCTAGACCCTCTCCAGGGCCAGCACATCCTTCCTGAGATACGGGGCCCAAAATTGCTCACAATATTCTAAATGGAGTAATCATTGGCTGGGTTGAGAATCCTAGGAGCAGTAGAGAGAAGGGGCCGATGCCAGAAACTAGTTAGTAGAATGGGAGTATTCAAGGAAAGTTTGCGAGAACTCAGAAGATTGAGGATCTGGGAGAAATAAACTGAAGGTCTATTGGCAGATGGGGAAATGATTAGGAGCACAGGATCTGGGGGATAAAAGTACTGAATGACACTAAAATATGGAACCAAAAGATGGAGAAAGGATAGGGTGTGGGTTAGGTGCATCAGAAACCACTGAGGGTGAATTGCTGGCAATAGTCCAGGACAAAACCAGCCCCAATTATGGATTCAGTCCTCAAGGGTATCAGCTAGAAACAGAGATGAGACAACCGGAAGAACGATGGAAGTGAGAGAAGCAAGAGCAACAGTTGCTATAAAGTAGAATTGTCCAAGAATTTTGTCTTCATGGCCTTGCACCATGGAGCCTCAAACCAACTTTGTTATTAAATTGCATCCAATTCAAGTTGTGGGTGGATTTGATTTGAGACTCAGCCATCAATGAAGACATTGGTCTTTTCCAAACCTCCAGGCCCACACACTTCAATTAGGACAATCCAGCAGATAAGTGAAAATTGGACCAAGTTCCATTGTTTTTGAGGATTGGCATTTAGATATTTCTGCTGCAGCGGGTATTGCCTAGAGGGCTGTAAAGATGCATTTAAATGGGCATAGGAAACAGGCAGCATGATTGAAGTTGGGCACTGGGAGTAGTCAGAGGTAAGCACAACTTGATTTAATCCAGCAAAGTTCAGAATCCTGGGAATCCTCAATTCAGAACATCTTGTCAGAGCTCTTTCCTCTAACCCTGCAGCTAACTCTGCCCAATCCCCAAACCCAAATAATAATAGTCCTGGTTATTGGTTTTATTCATAACTGATTGAGCTATCATTGGTCATGTAATTTACATTTCTAGAAGGTTCGTGGCTTAAGCAGCAAGAGTTGAAATGCTTGGAGCAGTCTACCTAGCTGTCGATCCTAAAAATTCCTGTATGGGAGCAGCAGTCAGTTTAGCTCGAGAGTCTGCAGCTAACAGCAATGGATGTGGGAACATACATCATTCAGGTATGCAAAACTCGAGTCAAGCAGCTGCAAGGAACTTGAGCACAGAGGTAAAACACCTGACGCTATTGTGTTGGATACTGTTGCATGTATCTGCAATGTGGTTTATCTTATGCAGGGGGAAGTAGCCTGACTCAGTGTAAATAAATCAGTTTGGAGTAACCACCTATGTACAATGTATACAACGAAGTACGCCCATCTCCCCTGAGTACTGCCTGCTTGGTCTGCTGTACAGAGTCCATAGCACATAATGATGACATCAGCAGTCATGCCATAGCCTACATCACTCATTGCCATAATCATTCAATGAACCCATTACACTAGATACAACATTTGTCTCTTGCCACAACATCGTTCCCCCCCCGGCCCCCACTACCACCACCCACCCAAACCATGGTACAACTCTCAGTCTTCTTTTGTACGGCTGGGCACAGAGCAACAACTATAATTTTACATCAAGGTGGTCAAGTCAGGATATTGCATCAGGAGTGGCAGTGTGTATCGCTGTAATGCCGCCTTTGTATTTATGAGTCGAATCATTACGTGTTCCATGGTCTGTTCTGGGTGGCCACAGTTGCACACAGGAAAGTTTTTAATTTTCTATTTATGCTTCAGGTATCCGCATTGGCCATGGTTTGTATGGATACGTTTTAGGGACGTCCGTGGGCTTCGTGGGAGGTTGAAATCAGGGACCTTATGTATCAGATCTTTCACGAGGTGTTCGTTCATGACTTCTTGTAAAGGCTATTCATTTTTCCAAGCTTCATCAGGGTTGAAATCACATTGCCTGAGGTTGTGTGCATGGGTCCAAAAAGGCTTATGTGACTTCAAGCAGAAGGTCCTGGTGGATGGGGAGGGGTTTGTTTTCCTCGGTTCATTGAGCTTCATGGAGGATTGTGGTGGATTGGGGTCTGCGGGCGATGTGTTCCAGCATGGGTAGCTGGGTTATTGGGGTTGACTTGAGGGTTCCAGTGATGCATTTCATTCAGTGTTCAGTTAACATCAGCCAGTTGAGTGAAGCTATTTCTGGTCCATTCCAGTGCACAGTACTCAGCTATGGACTACACGTGGGCCATTGCTGAAGTCCATAGTACTGGTGCTGAGGCTCCCCAGCAGGCGTTGCTAGTTTCTGGATCAAGTTGACCCTTGACTTCATCTTGGTGGTTACCTTCTTCAGGTGGTCGTGGAAGGTTAGGGTGCAGTCTGGCTTCACTCTGAAGTAAGTCGGACTGGGGTCAGGTCATACAAGGTTGCTGCAGAAGGTTACATTCAAGATGCATTTAACATTCGCACTCAGTATGTTGGAGGATGTGCTGTTGACAATGACAGTCATATTGAACTATTCAACATGAATGGATTACTCTGCTCCGACATTACATGAGTACGTGTGTGTATACATTTCAATGTCAGAAAGCACAACTGTTCTGCAATCTACAAATAAATCAGTTTCTGATTTGGGTCTTTAGGTGGTCAGGTTCATTAGTGCTGAAATCAGGCTTGCATCAGACTGCATCTTGGAGACCAGAATGGTACTGGGAATGAGCAGAGACAGGAGAAGCTGGGGTTGTTATTCTTAATGCAAAGAAACTTAAGAGATTTGATAGAGGTGTTCAAAATCCAGGAAAGGTTTGATAGACTAAGGAAGGAGAAACTGTCTCCAGTGGCAGACATTCAGTAACTAGAAGTCACAGATTTCAGATAATTGACAAGAAAAAGTAGGGGTGAACCCAGGAATAGCTGTTTTAAAAGGCAGCGAGTTTCAGCACTGCCTCAAAGTGTGGTGGAAACAGATTCAATAAGTTTTCAAACAGCAATTCGATGAACAGCTGGAGGGGAGATAAATGTTAGGGCTATGGGAAAAGAGTGGGACTAATTGGACAGCTCTTCCAGTTGGTGATGAATGAGATGAATCATCTCCTTCCATGTTGTATTATTCTATGATTAAAGACGAGCAAGCTGTGATTCAAAGTCAATTAAGGATCACTGCATCAATTGGATATTTTGTAGTAAAGCTTCTCTGTAGATTGCTAATAGCTGGTTTTTATATATAATGGTGTCCAGCTTCACAGAAAAAGACACATCCAAGATGCACACTTTATATGCACACTGTACTGGCATATCTGGTATCATATAATGGTCATAACACCGAAAGAGGCCATTAAGTCCATTGTGATGGTACTGGCTCTCTGAAGGAGCAATTCACCAGGTGCACTCCCCTGCCTTTTCTTGTAGCCCTGCAGTTTTTTACTTTTCAGATAATGATGCAATTCCCTTTTGAAAGCTTCAATTGACTCTACCTTCACTGCATTGTCAAGCTGTGCATTCCAGATCCTAACCACTCGCTGCATGAAAAGGTTTTTCTTCATGTCACCATTGTTTCTTTTGCCAATAACCTAATATCTTGCAAATCTTCCAATGGGGACAGTTTCTCCCTATCTACTCCATCCAAGAGCCCTCATGATTTTGAATACCTCTTATCAAATCTCCAACCTCCTTTTCTCCAATAGATACAGTTCCAACATCTCCAATTTGTCTATGAACATCTATGGAGCCATTCTTAGGAATCTTTTCTGCACCACTTCTGATGTCTTCACATCCATCTTAAAATATGGCACCCAGAACTGGATGTAATACTCTAGCTGAGGCCAGAGCAGTGGTTTATACTGCTTAAACATAACTTCTTTGCTTTTGTACTCTATGCACCTATTGAAGTAGTCCTGGATGACGTATGCTTTATTAACTGCACTCTCAACTTGTCCTGTCACCTTCAATGCACACATACACCCAGGTCCCCCTGCTCCTGCACCCCCTTTATATAGTCAATCTGCATTCTTCCTACCAAAATGAATCACTTTCCACTTCTCTGCGTTAAACTGCATGTGTCACGTCTGCCCATTCCACCAACTGTCTATATCCTTTCAAAGTTCTACACTATCCCCATTCATGGTTCACAGTACCACCAAGTGCTGTAACATCTTCAAATTTTGAAATTAGGCTCTGTTCACCAAGGTCTAGGCCATTAATATATATCAAGAATAGCAGGGGTCCTAACACCGATCCCTGGGGAAATCCACCATAAACCTTCCTTCAGTCCAAAAAACAACCGTTCATCATTACTGTTTCCTGTCACTCAGCCAATTTCCTATCCATGTTGCCACTGTCCCTTTTATTCAGAATAGATTCTGTTCTTGACCCCTCTGGGACATCCTCTCTCTCCAACACTGCGACGTTCACCTTAATCAATACTGCCACCCCTCCCCTTCTTTTCCTATCTTTCCTGAACATCTTGTATCCAGAAATACAGTATTTAATCTATGAACCAGATACACGTTTTCACCACAACTTATATTTCCACATGACAATCTGTGTCTGCAACTTACCAACCTTATTTACCACACTCCATGTATTTAAATACATGCACTGTATGCACCCAAATTTAGACTTTATTACTTTCCCTCTTATGCTGAACTCACCTAATACTTTGCTATTTCTTATTCTAGTACTTTGTCTCCTAATATTCTTTGCACCTTGGTATCTCTTTCTCTAATATTACCTCCTGGTTCCCATACCTCTGCCAAGTAACTTAAACTCTCCCCAAGAGCCCTAGCAAATCACCCCACATGGAAACCGGACCCAGCTTTGTTTAGGTGCATTACAGCCAGCCTGTACAGGTTCCAATTCCCTCAGAACTGTCTCAATGTCCCATGAATCTAAAGCCCTGCCTCCTGCACCATTTCACCAATTAGACAATCATTTGCTCTATTTCTATACTCATTTGCATGTGGTACCAGGAGTAATCCAGAGATTACTACTTTTGAGGTTGTGTTTGCTAATTTCCTACCTAGCTCCCTAAATTATGACTGCATCCCTCTTTTTGCCTATGTGATTGGTACTGATGTGGACCATGACTACTGGCTGTTCACCTTCCCCCACCCCCATCAGGGTGCTTTGGAGCCAGTGACATCCTTGATTTTGGCACAAGGGAAGGAACATGCCATCCTGGATTCACATCTGTGGCCGCAGAGGCAACTATTTCTTCCCCTAACTACTGAATCTCCCATCATCATTGCTCTTTCAGTCTTCTTTGTGCCCCCCTGTATAGCTGTGCCATGAACTTGGCTCTGGCTGCATTCCCCAGATGAACCAGCACTTTTGTAAGTATTCAGAACTGAATACTGATCAGAGAGGAGGAGATGCTCTCAGGGGACTCCTGCACAACCTGCCTATTTCTTCTTTGACTTTTTGATGATCACCTATTCCCTCTGTTCCCAACATACTGCTATGCATGTGGTCATCACACAGCTTAAATGTGCTATCCACAAAGCTCTAAACCTCATAGATGCACCAGAGTGACACCAGCTGCTGTTCAAGTTTCGAAACCCAGAACTCTTGCTGTAGCTGACAACACTTCAGGAAATGTCAAATTCCCACATGGAACAGGATATGCACCCCTGGGGTGAAAGCTGCCTTGCCACTCCTCTATTAGATAATGAAACTTACTATTAAAGAAAATAAAGACTCAACCGGTTACTCACTTGTCTTCTGTTGTCACTTAAATATATGGAGGTCAGATGAAATGCATTTCTTAACTCTTATTTAAAAAATTGATTTTTTTTAACTTCCCAGCTCCTTAGACGCCCCAAGTTTTGAGAAATAATGAACAAAGAGTCTTTAGATTCCTTCAGCCTTCATGGGATAGTCCTACTCTTGAGTAACACGAGGCAGTTGTAATATAGGGAAATGGGGCAACCAATTTTCACAAATATCAAATAGATAAGTGACCAGTTCAGTTTTTGTGGTGTTGGTTAAGGGATAAATATTGGCCAGGGTACCAGGGAGAACTTCCCTGCTCTTCTTTGAAATAGTACCATGGGATCTTTCATATAAAGCTGGGGGCAGATAGATCCTTGGTTTCACAGGTCATCTGATGGACAGCATCTTCGACAGTGCAGTACTCCCTTCAGCATTGCACTGTGTTGTCGGCTTAAGTTTTGTGCCCAAATCTCTGGTATGGGGGTGTGAACCCACAAGCTTCTGTCCAAGTGTGTGTGCTGCCAACTGAGCGAGGAGGAAAGACAGCCCAAAGTGGTGAATCTCAAGATTTTATGATGGGTTATAAGTGCATGCACCACTATATTTCCACTCGTCAGACACTGGGGAAATGCTCTGAACACAAAATACTTGGTCTAAACATTTCTTCCATTGAAGATGTCATGAATACGCGCAGGTTAATTTTATTCATCAGATGAAGAGATTTGGTAATGCTTTTAGGTAATTGTGGCCATTTCATAGTGAGGAAATGTGTTATCTCAGATAATAGCAATGTTAAATTTTATTGAAATGCCATTGTTTATACTGGCTGGTTTATAAAATTCTAGCGCAATACCCGAAGATCCTTTCTCCATCTATTCTCAGAGGAAACACCATGCACTCAAATGTAATGACCTCAATTTTCTCCTCAACAAATCTCATGCAAATAACCTAGTGTTCAGTGTCATTCTTTATTTTTAAAAATCAGTGGGTCAACATACTGTACATGGAGTTAGATTAATGATTAGAATAATCACAGGTAAATGTGCAATCTCATGCATTTACACAACAAAAATTACTTTTGAAAGAAAAAAGTCACAACATTAAAGCTTTATTTAAGTGCTCAAACAAAACAGAGGGAGAATTTCAGACCAGTAATTTAAAAGAAAAAAGGAAACTAATAAATTGCTCCTTCAAACTTGCATAGGATACTACCATGCAATAACTATGTAAAAACGTGACATCAAGAACAGGGCTATGAAATGGCATTCAGTGGAAGAGCTAGCTATTTTAGCCTTAACCTCTACCAGATCAGTGCAATAGGATATACATCATTTTTTTATATGTTCTGATTTGCCTGACACTAAAATTTGCGATATATACAAATTCAAAACAAATATCATTTGAGTGACAGAGTTATTTAGCAGGTGTTCAGGGACAGAATGAAAGGAACCATGGAGTTAGGGAGTGCCACATGAAGAAGCATGTGTGAATGAGCACACCAGGAGTAATAAAACACTGCATGCATCTACAGAAACAGAATCACAGGGTAAGGGTGGGGAGGGAAAAAGAAATTCAAGCATCAATAAGTAGCACATTAAGCGCCCAAAGTACATCCTATCAATTTGAAATAATCAGAATTAAACTTGCAAAGCGATCTTCTTAATACTTTATTCTTTAGGAGAGATTGAATAAGGCAAAACATGCTTCACACAGTCATCTTATTCCTTCTTAGACAACAGGGAAGTTAAAACCCGTCCATTAGACCAACAATCTCGAGAGTCCTCGACTGATACCCACGCTTATTTGATAATGATCTTCAGAAATCCATAGTTCTGTTAAGATTCAAAATGAAATCAATTATTCATTTGAATGTGTACCAAATTTAATTCACCATGACTTTACACAGTCAACAGAAACTTATTGGTTTAATTTCTTTTTAAAGATCAATATACATACAAGCATAAGCAAGTATTCACATCAAGGCAAGATTGATCTTAAGCCATGAACTATTCAGACCAGACAGTTAACAAATAATTACAAGCACAGATACTTCTAGATACTACAGATACATATATTAGATTCATATGTTTAAAGATTCATATGTAAGCATGCCACAACTGTCTGGACCCCACATTTCGGACAACAGTTGCCTAGAATGCACTGCAATAGGGATATATTGGGGACAAAACTTAAATAAGTAACAGAATCTGTAATTTGTCAGTGGTGCATTTACATCACAACTCATTGGAAACGCATCTGGAATGGGCTACAGCAAACAGGGCAAGTGATTAGCATTGGCACGGTAATGGACAGTTAAAGGTTCGTCTGGACTGCTGATTTCTGCAGGGATTACAAGCCAATTTATTTAATTATATTGAGCAGCTATTTACCAAGATACAAATAAGGATAAATATTGCTGCAAGAACAGTTCTTCTGTTACTCCTGCACTGCATCATGAGCTGTGGATTTTAAGGATGCTGCACTTCACCCGCAATTGAAATCAGAAAGCAATTTCAGAAGCAACACAGAAAACAGTCACCGAGAGGCAATTTATATGTTTCACAGATTTCCCTACCTTTTTGGATTGTCGTATTTAGCAATGTGAGAACTATGGACATTCACATTTGCATTGAACCTTCAAAAAAAACATGTGGGCTCTGCTTTGATCATTCTGATCAAGAAAATTCTTCAATTTAAACAGCAGCTGTACGATGATGCCTCTCAAACACGTTCCTGATAATTTCAATATTCACATCCCATCAACACCATTCTGCACGGATCCAACTGGTGATCTACTGGCTTCAATTCACCAAACTCTACCTCACAACTTAACAAAGGGGACACATTTGCAGTGCCACAACTATCACCACAAGCTAAACTGATGTTTTGGTTGAGGACTCTGACCAAGGAGAACACGAAAGGCTCTCAACATTGGAGAAAATACAATCAGGAAAGGTCACGACCCAGCTCTTTCAAATCTTGCTGAGTGGAACTGATAATGAAGATGTCAGTAGGTTACTCAAATAATAATTGCCTGGAAACTAGTCTCAAATGAACTAGCGATTGGGAAAAAGTTCTCAGTGTAATGGGTACACAGGACAGTCATTCAACAAATCATTTAACTTTGTTCATTTGATCAAATAAGTCTGACTCAATAACAACTTTTAAATTCACACATGGTGTTGTGAACAAAACATTATCTGTGGAATGCAGGAGGTTAGAATAATGAAAACTATATTGTTGAAATCAGTATTCTTGACTTTCACTTGTGAAAAAGGCCAAGAGAAATATCAGAGATCTATTGTCTTGGAGCTTGAGATGTAATTAAAATTATAGGGAAACCAGCGGATTGTGAAAATCTCATCCTGTCACTTCTGGAGCAAAACGCCTGTTGTAATTCCAACGTTTCTTCTAGGGAATACTTAAGTATTTTTTTTGGCTGATTTTATTGTCCACATGTCCCCATTGTTGCCTCAGCAGTAAAACACTCCTACACCGTAGAAAGTAAAGGTTTAAAAGTCATGTAGCATATTGCATTAGTTCAAGCAGGTTAAAAAATAGAATGGTTGACACTTGACAAAAGGGCTTTTTTTTTTAGAGTTTGTAAATGGTGAACTGACTGAGAATTGGCAACCAGACATTCAATTCTTTTCTAAGTGACTGGAAAGCAAAGATAATGTGGACGGTTTGCTATCTGATATTAAGCCCAATAAATGTGCAATAATGCCAGGTATAAAATTATAAAAGGAAAATCAAATGATAAACGGAACTTACCTGACAACCAAGGTTTAGTTGGTGTTCCTCTGACGCAAATTCTTATCCTTATGATTGTTTGTGGAATTGGTTTTCCTGTTAAAAATTACATTAAAATATCCAGCAAGTTAACAGCTATTGTATTTATTATGTTGAATGCAGACTACAATGCTTGATGTGAGACGATATAACTTTGCATAATAAACATAACTTAAGATCGGAAAACAAACAAATTATTTAAGTTCACTCTGTAAACTCACAAATGGTCTTGAGCATTTTGAAAAAGACCGGCCTCCCGGGGGGCAAGGCCCCGGCCAGGCTCACCCCACCCCTCCCCTCCCCAGGCAAGGCCCCGTCCCCCCCACCCTCCCCCAACTCCCCGGGCAAAGCCCCGCGCCCCCCCCACCCTTCCCCCACTCCCCGGGCAAGGCCCCAGCCCCCTCACCCTCCTCCCACTCCCTGGGCAAGGCCCCAGCCCCCCGGCCTCAAGCACAGTTGGGTATCACGATGAGCAGGGTAAAGTTGCTGAGACTGGATGATTGGACTTGTACAAATCAGCAATGCAACCACTATCATTCTAAGCAAAGTAAAGCAAAGCAAGGTGAGCTCAGGGCTGCAACAAGCTACTAGATATTATTAACGCACATCTTAGTAACTGGTCATTTAAAACTAGCACTCTGAATTCAACTTACTTAGATCCAAATATTTCAGGTGATTAATGATTGGGAATTGCTGAATCTTGTACTGCAGATTTTATGGTAATAATTTATGCAAGATTTGCTTTTATTTTCTCCCCTCGGAAGGCTTTTCCCCACAACTGAAATAGTGGGAAAACTGCAGCCAGGCCTCTGCTGCTCAGATTGCCATAGCCCAAGGGAAACCTTTCCTCTGCTGCTTCCACCCATCAGATTGACATCAATTCAATGCACGCCTCTGCTCCACATCTTGCCGCAGAAGCTCCTCAAGATCAAGAACCTACATTCACTGCTGCCATTGCTTCTACGGTTTAACATCACACCATCCTGCATTAATCCTACATTTCACAACTTTCTAATAAGATCAACCAGTGCAACTCTCTAGAATTCCAGATATAAAAGGCAGTGGCTAACATTTATGCATATGTCAATGTTGCACATCAGACAACACCAATGGAATTTAATGTGGACCAGGATAGCCTACAGGTTAATAACGGATTAACGAATTTATCTTAAATGATATTAAATATAGACAGGTTGGCTGCAACAGCATAACAGCTATGCTAACATTCAAATTTCCAATACTGTAAAGTAGGAAGGTTGAATGGAGTCAACGGCATTAAAAAAAAATGCAGTGTGAAACAACTAGACCAGATCAGTGCTTCAAATACATAGTCAGTTTTTGGCAGTGGGCCATGGAATGCAGTACAAACGTAGAGAATCAATTGCTCACTGTATGACATGACAAAGTGCAGGCAGACAAGGCTCTAAATGTACTTTCATTGTTCAAGATGTAAGAGGGAACAGTTCCTTTATTCCCCACAAAACCAATTCAGGTAAGCAACTTTTGTCCGTGTCTTTGCTGGTTTATTTTAAGCAACTAGAAAAAAATGTCCTGCAACTGTATGTGTAAGGAGAGACACATATTAGTAGAAGCAGCAAATTGACATTTTACAGAATAATGTAATATTAAGCTAGAATACTGTAGGATTGTTGGTTAAAACGCGCTGCAAAAAAACCCACAAAGATGTATCAGCCAGGCTTTTAGCACAGGGTTGGGGAGGGAGGACAATGTGTGGTTGTGTGAATACGAGAAAGGAATATCATTGCTGAAGGCTAATGTAACTTATATTGCAATGAAGATGAAAAGAGCTAAAACATCAAAGGCATACATGACAAACAGTAACAGTTAACTAATCCTCAACAGTTGCAGCTGTATAAACAACACAGACACAGAACTTGAGATATATGGTATCTATATTTGATTGCCCATATGAAATCTAGAAAAATACTACACTGGAGCTCCTGAGAACCTTTGATTAAGTTTTGCTGAGGCTGGCAAACAGTCAAGAGGACAGGCTTATGATCTTGTGAAGGGGTCCTCAAATGTTCTGAGTATAATTATATCTCATACACCGAATCTAAGGAGTTGTGATTTTTAATCTCATTGACTTGCCTAAGAAAGTATGTTAAGCAGGTATTTTTTAATGTTTCCCGATTCTTGAACTTGTATTAGAGGCAAAGAATATATGAGCATATCACATCATCTCTATTTGTCATATATCTCCTCATATGGCCATGTTATACAAACTCCAACAGCAATGGATGGCAAGAAAAGCATTAAAAACACTGCATAATTTTCAGAAGCATAGTTTGGATATAAATCCAGTTCAGACTGATGGAGAAATTAACCTCTCGCCATTCTTTGGGAAATCAGATTGAGCAAATTCAGTACCTAATGGGCACAGGCCCTGCCTCCAATTTGGCACCAAACTAGTATCTTCACTTGGCGAAAGTCGAGGTGCATTGAGGTAGAGGAAAATTTATCCATCATCGAACTCATGCTAAATCTGACCTGTGAGTGCTCATTGCAGTTTGTGCTCGAAACCAACATGTCACTTGAGAAGTACAAAATTTAAATAATTTATGTATTAATGCCGTACTCACATTGGTCCAGAAACTGGTTCGTCATCTGCCTCAGTTGGATAGTCAGATCATGGAGGGGAAAGGGGAGCAAAAAAAAGGATAAAGAAAAAAGACACAAGAGATTAATACAAAACCTAATTGTAAATGTGCTACGCCAGTTGGCTTGACTTTGTCAGCTCATAGATAAACTTCAACGATGTAATTGTTCATGGAGTTAGTCTCTAAATCATTACATTCAAATGGCAAAAAATGTTATTACATGGTTGGTTAACATTTTGAGGCTTGTCATGAAATACTGCAACTATAGTGGACAGATTGTGTAAGTTTCATGTTCATCTTGTCCCCAAGTTCCAGTTGTTCACTCTCATAGACCAATGAGAAGACGTAAACCAACATCTGATTGTGAAATCCTGTTCAATGGTTTGTTTTTCTAGTTTTTGTTGACCTGAACAAGGATGTGTTTTAATCGAAGGATGAGAGACAGAGCAAGGGTTTTGCAATGAGATCAAATCAAGACTTGGTACCTGGTTGCCACTAGACTAAAAATAGCCTCAAATTTATACTTAATGACTAAAGGAAAAACTAGCCTGATGCATATACAGCTAAAGGAGATTCATTGTCTAAAGTACCTACAGCAGTTTGCAGCATTATTCAAATGTAGTCTGTAAGAAAAAGGACTGGAATGGATGGACTGCACATGTCCAAGCAAGAGACATGTTTTGTAGCAATACTTCGACAAAATTATCCTAACAAATATAGGACAAAGGGGCAGTGAAGTATACATATAGAACTGAGGAATATATTTAATCTAAAGATCATTTAAAATTATACTCTATTGTGTTAAGGCAATAAAAAAGGGTTGGAAACATACCCTATGTGGGAACGTGGGCTCACTACCAGCGCACTTCGATGTCCTGGGTTATCTGTGGGATCGGCACACTAAGTTAAACAGCTTCCTGCTTAGTGAGACACGCATTGTGTATAAGCAGGCTGAAGACGAGAATGTTCTCTCAGATAAGGGGCTGACGAAATGGTCATCCATGTCGGTAAAGGGCGGGAATACATTAATTTGGACACTTGTGTTTATGGTAATAAAATGATGGGAAATATTTTGAGAGGACAATATAGCCATGGTATCAGAATGCTTAGAAGGGATTGAGAAAAGTTTAGTGCATTCTTTTGGTTCCATGTTGTTAATGTCACTTGTATATATCTTTGATACACTGATTTAGTGGTAGTATGTAATAAAGGTAGAGATCAAAGGTAGGATTAGTATAAGAAATGTGCTTGTGAGCCACTAGATGTTATATTCATACTGGAATCAAGAAGTGGTACATCTGAACACACATTCTGGATTGAGAGGTATGATATTGCAATAAAGACTTGAACACATACTGGATCATGTGGCATGGTGTCTTAATAAAGACGTAAGCATGCATTGTTCCAATTGCATGTGTATGCTCTGATGTTTAAAGTCATGAGACAAATTAGAAAAAGGCGGCAATTCAACAACCTGGGATTGGGTTTATGAACATACTGCATTACTTGGCTAATTTCTATTGATTTTTTAAAAAAAGAGTGGCTGGTAGTTTGGTATTAGGAGTTTTTTCTTCAAATCTGCACCAGATTTCACCTCTATTTTTACAAATTGGCAATGAAAGGATGCATGATTTCTACATGTCTTTATTTTTCTAATTTGCTTAGGTAACTATATGTTGGGAGCAAGCTTGTTCTTTCAAAATATGGCCTTGTATGTATTCAAGCTCACTTAGGAAAAGGGAGAGAATTCTGTGTTATCCTTTAAAATCTCTGGCTTTAATAACTGATCAGTGCAAGGTGAAGTGGGGGTGGCAAAGAGGTTTCTTTTGTCAAATGTCTGACCTTCATTTAACAAAGGGACATTGCTAATGGGCCATTGCTAATGAGTAGCCCAAATTTATTTTAACTCAAGAAACTATGTGACATTGACTGGTTAGGCAACAAAGACCTACATTTTTTTTGGACAAGCCCTGTATTATGTCCACTAGGTTAAGCAGGATTCCACAAGGTGTCTGGTATACATGAAGCAAGTATGGAGATTTATCGCAACGCAGCCACCTGACAGCACGCACCAGGAGTAATGGCAACATTTCCAGGGCTACGAAAGTGCCATTACTCCGTCTGTACCTTGAGGCACGGAGAGAAGCCACCGCCAGCGCACAAGTGACTGGGAAGACCAAAAAATGTCAAACCACAAACCAACAGCTTACAGCCGCAAAACACCAGCAACACACCAGTGGCCACAGGTCTCAGTCACTGGCAAGGACACATTTGTAAAACAGTGTACGAAGAAAACTACAACCAGTCAGACAACCAGACGTCAGTGTTGCAGAAAATAGTGAAATTATATACAGTTTATGTATATCAAGAGAGACGCATCAGGAATTGAAACAAGTACACAGAGAGTATATAGTTAGAGTTTCTCCCCTCTACCACCTGTTGCTTAACCCCAGAGTTTGCTTAAGTAGATTCTAAATTAACAATGAACTATATGACTCTTGATAGGACCAGGCAATTTTCTGTATCAGAGGACTTCCATGGCAAATTAAAAAGCAGCTTATATCACTTGAGAAAACTGATTTGCTGGTACAATTTCACTGATTTTTGGTTGTTTCAAATTCTGATGTAGAATTTAAGCACACCTAATTCCAGCCCTGGGGGAGGGAGTCGAGATGAACAGTACATTCCTGTAACTCAGGAGCCAAACAAAATTCACAAGGAGCAAAGACCATGCTTAATTTGTCTACTCCTACTTCAAACTCAGGACTGGTACAAAAACTGCAACCAATCTAAGCTCGCAACAAATGCAAAGTTGCAGACTGATCTTAAAAGGAAGCTTAATATACCTTTAATGAATATTGTTCAAGTGAAATGCAGCCAGCTCTCAAAACTAATTTTCAATAGGGAACCTTCTGCACTTTCAGCTGATATATGATCAGACTATCCTGTGGCAGAGGTAAGTTCATCTGAGATATTCCATTAAAAATTAAATATTTGCATGGACACTATATTAAGGTATGTAAACTTACATCTATCCAACTTAATCCAAAATATTATCCCCATCTCCAGCAAGTGCAACTGTACTTGAATGGTAAAACATACAGACCCCAAACACATTAACTAAAAATGTTTGCACACTACACTTTCACTAAATCCTAAAATCCTGCATTTCTAATGTTAAGGATTCCTGCTGTGACTGAAAAAATATATAACTTTAGGACTTTTTTTAATAACTCGATTTGAACAGCAAATGCAAATTAAATATGTCCACAGAGGTTAGTTTCATTAAAAGAGAATTATTTTAAGTGACTAGCAAGATTAACATACAGAAAACCTGTTTGCATAAAGGAACCTTGTCATATTTAGTAGGAAGCCAACAGACATCTCAACTTTCAAGTTACAATTCTGAGCACAGACAGAGATGTCATCGTTCTTCCCATCCCTATAAAAAATACACATGCACGCATGCATGAAGCATCTTCCACAGAGATATGCCTGCATCAGGAAGAAATCATTTTGGGGTATAGGGCAATTCTGAAAATTAGGATCTAGGATCTAATGAGAATTACAAGCTGTGGGAAGGCCAAGTTCGATGCAGAAAAGAAAATTTTTTTAGTTCAATACTGCACTGGCTAGAATGGTTCCAGATCGCTCCCCCATATCATTGCTGTTGATACCAGTTCAGTATTTATATTAACCATCTGCCATGGGACATGCGAGTCCATCAATAACCCTGATACAGATTGTGATGTGGCAAGGGTCCTCATCCTAAGTCATATAGCTCCAGAAAGGACAGCTAGTTCAAACCTAAAGAGAATCTGAGCTTGCTGGCCGTGAGTTCTGGCCAACTCCTGTAACATCCCCAGTACAGAAACAGAACAGACTAAACCCAAAAACTCAAACGCAGATTTTAAAAACAAAACAGAACTACAAATCCAGAAAAGGGCAGCAGGAAAAACTGAATGGAAGATACGAAAAAAAGTTGCGAACGTGGATGAGGACTTGGAAAAAAGTTTCAACATCATGAACTGATGCACTTCAGACTTGAAGCTGAGAAAAACAAACTCGAACATGCAATTCTCTCACTTACCACCAGTTTTAGGGTATGATGCAATTGAGAGGGAAAGAAAAGAAGTCACAATAACCGACAAATATCAATATAAACCATAGTTCTAACCTAGCATGTTAGTTTGAAGGGGTCTTTGTGGAGATCTTCTGACCCTGCAGAAATAGACACTGAAAATGGCCTGTACATCTGAATGATCTTACTAAATAATTTGGAGCACTTAAAATATTGGATAGAGCCTGTATCTTGTCAAGGAGGGTCCTCTTAAAGAGGGGTGTGCATGTTTATTTTTCTAACCTTACTTTCTACAATACATATACCTACACAGGCTTATTTGTTGTGTATGTTTCAAATCCACAACTTCCATTTTTAGTGATCTTGGTGGCTTTGAACTTTGTTGAAGGTTTAAAAACCAAAAACATCTGTTAAAAAAAAAAGGTTTAATTGAGTGTGCCTGTCCTGGCTAACTAGAATATATAAAGTGCAAATTCTTCAATAAACTCTTATTGGGTATAGCCCCTAAATAATGCTGTGTATTTGAAGCTATCCATAAATTTAAAAAAACTTTTCCCCTCAACTTCCAAAAACAATGCACCTCAAAAACCAAAAAAAAAAAATTTACAGAAGCTCATCAAGTGGAAATAATTTATGGGTTGTCAGTTTTGGAAAAAGTAATCATTATGGATTTGATGTGTCTCAAATCGATTTTGAAAAACTTTAAACCATCCCGAGTACCTGCAGTAAGAACAGAAAAATGCTGGTAATACTCAGGAGGCCTTGCAACATCCGTGGAGAGAGAAGCAGAGTTAATGTTTCATCAGAAAGAATTCTAAAAGGCCACAGACCCCAAAATGTTAACCCTGTTTCTCTCTGCACAGCTGCTGCCAGACCTGTTGAGTATTTCCTAGCATTTGCTGTTTTTGTTACAGGTTTGCAGTATTTTGCTTTTGCTGATTATCTACAGCATTATTACTCTTATACTAAAGCAAAATACTGTGGATGATGGGAAATCGGAAATTAAAACAAAAAATGCTAGAAATACTCAGCAGGTCAGACAGCATCTGTGGAGAGAAATAACATTTTGGGTCGATGACCTTTTGTCAGAACTCAATTGCTGGCATTATTACTCTAGACTTGAAGGAGTCAAGAACTAACAATTCAGCTGTAGTTGCGAAGCAGCATGCTGGAGGGATATTCAAAGTACGATCCTACAGAGTTGCACTGAATTTAAAAATTCTGCAATTAAATTAATGTGCTCTCAACTGCTTGAGATGCACTGCAGCAACTCTAACAAAATAAAGGTACTTCAATGAAATTTTATTGTGAATATTGCAAATAAAATTCAAGGTACTCTACAGATTTCCCAATTTTTTGTTTTAATGCTCAACATGGAATACTGGCAATTTTTAAAAACCATAATCAATTGTGTAAAGTTTTACATTGAATGGTGAAAAGAAGGTTTACTGCTCAGGTTTGCATCCCACTACAGCCCAAAGAAGATGTAGTACCTTTAATAAGGTGAATCAGGCAACACCTCTGTATGCAGGGTAACCACCAAGTTATATTTGAATAGAGGAAAACTTGAAGTTTAAAAATTATCCAAAATAAAATCTTAAGTGTGATTAAATCTGGGCTCCTCCCCAGTTAGTTAACTTGAAATAACTAAGTGGCGTGACTGAAAGGAATCGGTCTCGAAGTTGCTCTGGAAAAGGTTTATCTTGTTTTAACAAACTGCAGTTAGCAAAGCAACCTCACTTTTGAGCTTGAGGTTGACAGCATCCAGGCTCTATCCAAATAGCTTTAAAAAAATCATACTTATGCAGGCTTTAGTTTCTCTTTTCTGGGTCAGTGGGAAAATTGGGCTTATTCTAAATTCAGGTGCTGCATCAGCGTAATATGCTGTGCTCTTGGTAATGGTGAGTCTGCAGTCCTCACAGTTACTGCTTTATGGATTATGCTACAAGACAAAAGAAGGCACTTCGTGATATGGGTTCTAAAGCATTAACTGAAAAAAAAATGTTCCTCCAAAACAAATTCTAAACGTTACAAAAGTCTACCATAAAAATATACAATTACATGAGATTAAATTAAATATTGCTAAAAATGGATCCTTTTTGATATGGAATAATTTTTCTTCAAAGCTATTCTCTTTTGATTACTTTGACAAATTGCATTTCTTGCTCAAATTGTTAAATGAAGTGCTATAATGGGAGGCACTTTTTCTTAATAACTTTTCATTGATCCTATTTTCTGGTGTCTGAAATGAATCTACTACATGGCTTTTCCAAGTTTATTATCCTAGGTGGGTCACACTGCACCATGCAAGAATTTCTGAATAAGCAGGAATGTTACTTTTTCCACATGTTAAATCAAAAGTTACCAGGATGTGTGGCACTTCTATAGTAATTCATTTTCCTTTAAATGCAGCTCTGCTACAACCATATTGATAGGGTTACTGTGAAAATTCTGGGAGGGAAAGGAACGTATTTCGGAAAATAATCTGGTCTAGATTTACTATATGCAACAGAAAAAGTTGGTGTCACTTTTGCTGAAAAAAATGAAATAAATAAACAAACTTCAGAAAAAAGTGAAAATTAATTGCTATCAGAACATATTCCAACTCGTGATACATATAACGAAAATAAATTCAAAATAACGGTACCAGTAAATCTTCTAAATATCATGCTCTATAATCTTTGACCGACCCTTTCAATTGTGCTATTCACACTCCAACCTGGTTTGCTTTTGTTGTAATAATCTAAAATGCACCAAGTCTGCATGATGGGGAGCAAAATGTCAAACCTTCATGATCTCAACACTTAATTTTGTTCCACGGGCAAGGAAAACAATTTGCACTCATGTTAAAGGCCATTTGAGTTAAATTTCTTACTCCAGAAAACTGCTAACATTGGCCATCTAAAAGTGTCCGCATGAAATGGCAGCAGCAAGTCTGGGGGTTTCCGAGGCGTTCAATGAAAATTTGCCTTATTCAGTCTTAAAAAAAAATCAAGGACATGAGATTGACAGCTTACATTTTCCAAAGAAAATCCTGACTATACCATAAATTAGAACGTAGGGACAGGAGCAGGCCATTCAGCCCCTCAAGCTTGTGCTACCCTTCCATTTGATCATGGTCGATCTGCAACTGAATCCCATTTACCCTACTGATTTTGATTCTTAATATCCTTGTCTGACAAAAATTTTTTTAAATCGATCTCAGTTTTAAATTTTTCAATTGACCCTCCCAGCGTCAGCAACATCCTGAGACAGAAGGTTCCAGATTTCTACTATCGTTTGTGTGGCGAAGTGCTTTCTGTCTCCACCTCAGAAAGAACCAAGCTCTAATTTTAAGGTTATGCCCCTTGTTCTGGACTCCACTAGAGGAAATAGTTTTGTTATCTCTTGCACAATCTTAACTTGTTTAAACATCTTGGCAAAAACAACATAGCATCGCCAACATTTTTCCAATCACCACAGCTCTGCCATACACGTCATCAACGAGATGTGTGAAAACGTGTGGTTCACATATGTAGGGTAAATAAGAATTCCTGCAGATCATGTAAAACTGGACTCATGATTCATCCCATCTTGGATATCATGCAAATGAAAAATTATGCACAATTTTTTAAAATCCTGATCAGCTTGGCCTGCCAAACTTGGATATGTCACTTTCAAAATCCTATACTGACAAGCCATTCCATTAAATAATTCATGTTGAATGGATCAAGAGAGCTGCTGGAAAATGCCAATTGTCATTTAGATATCTAACACATTTTATATTAGTGAAAATTTCGAAAAGAAATGAGCAACCAAAGGTATAGCAACTAAGAAAACTGGTGTCAATGGCTTGTTGTATAAACAGATTAAACCAATTGTTCAATATTAATTTTTGCCTCCACAAATCAGGTTAATGTTTCTATTATATTTCCTCTAATTAAAAGCAACATATTTTGTGCATGTACAATCATCACCTGTAATAGAAATTTAAATTCTAGGTATAGCATGCAGAGCTATTGAAAAATTGGCAAAGCTAAAATGGGCAAATTAATCACCATGAATATTGCATTTCAAGATCTGATAGCGCTGACCCAGCTATTTATACTTGAACAATTTTTGATCGATGCATTGTAACTTTGCAACAAAAAAATGCTGCTGTGCCATCAATTGAATGATGCACCTATTTTTTTTGCAGAGTTTCACTGGGAGGGAATGGTTCTGTCGTATTAAGGTTGATCAGATCTCTGACCCAAATAACAGTTTAAGCATTTTCTGCAAGAAGCAGAGGCTTCAAAGGAGACATTTCGAATCTAACAACTGATCCACTCTAGTCCTCAATAGCTGAGAAGTGCAAATCAACAGAAAAATTAGAAACAAACTCGTGCAAAATAAGAAAATAAGCTAGTAGGCATAAAGAAGGATTACACCCTTTTTCTGACTGGAGAAAGTGAGTGTTTAACCTCATAGCCAATCATAACCTCCAAAGCAAAAAAAAAATCACCATATAACTGATGTTTAGAAAACAGGTTTGAAACCTAAGAATTCCTGAACAACGCTGCACAATGGAATCAAGACTACCATTATTAGATTTCGTACAAGATGTTCCATCTGTAGTGTATAAACTTTTCCACATGCAGTAAATCTGGATTTTCAGGTCACAACATGCAAAATCTTTCACTGTAAATCACCAGTTTCAAAAAGTTGGAAGGGCTCTAATATAGGTAGAGTACAGCAGTTCATTGGTCATTCAACCAACTTCAGTTGAACTTTCAATGTCAAAACTCAGGACTATCCACAGTTTAGATTCACAGGAGCAGTAATAGTTTTATCCCTATAAGATAATAGAGTGGACATGTCCGAGGACTAGAACATTTCTCATTCAGAAGTTATCTTAATAAATGGAGCATGTAAAGTTCAATACCATTTTGCTTCAGGAAGCATCATCCATTCCCAAGTCACTGCCTTTATTTCCACCTTTGATTCAAAACCTTCTACGACTGGATACAGCTCTCAGTTTGAGCCCACTGGTCTTCTCCGACCACAAACACTTCTGCTGCTCGATCCTTTTCCAAACCTGCCGCTAATTTCCTCTACTTACAAATTGTCAAAACCAAACCATGTGCTCTTAAGACAGAGGTATAACACTTGGTTCTTTCATTTTTTAAGGTCAATTAATATTCCTTTGTTTTTTGCAGCTTTTTTTATTGCTACAAGAAGTTTCACCGTAATCACAAAAATGACCAACCCTTAATATTAAGGTTACACAAGTTGCATATCCTTGGTCTAATTAAGTGTATGCATGGTAACAATTTTACCCAACACACTGCAAAATATGCCCAGCTATATCTTTCTCTAAAATTTAAGAGGTTATGCATTACCACCAGCAAGATCCTGTCAAGATTCGTGGCTTTATACTGCATCAACCATTAAGCAACAGAAAAAAAAATGAACAATTGAATCCAGACGTACAAAATCAGTCAAAATTAAGAGTACTCCAAAATTATCCTAGACAAGATTTCTACACCTTTGTATTAACCCTCTTGTTTATACAAAAGCCGGATCCAAATTCTGATGGATAGTATTTGCTTCAACAGGATTAACAAGCTTCCCAAGAGATCGACGTTTGATGCAATTTAGGTTCGGTTGCTTTAAGCAAGCAGCTAACAAGAGAAAGAAAACACTCCAGATACAGCACATTACTAAAATATGTACTTTATCAGCTTCAATTCTCAGTTACACGAGCAGTTCAGTCTTTTCCTTTCGATTCATTTGTCTCAATTTAAATTTTTTCCCACATATATCTTTGCACTGCCCATTTGTAGCTGGCCTCTTCAGCCTTTTATATCGTTTTCCTTATTCATCCTTTATTTTTTGAGATTATTTCTTCTTGGAGACGCATCCAAAATGATGTAAAGACATAAGGCCAATGCTCTGTGCTGACAAGAGCAAAGCAAGGGATTCAAAGTGACAACATTCCCTTAAATGTCACATTTCAAACTGTCCACATGACTGAACAAAAGCATAACCAATAAAGCACACAATGAAATTTAGATGTAATGCTGCCTGTTTTCTGCCAAATATTGTCAAATAACCCAGCATTACCCAGATGCAACAATCAATCTGGATTTAAAGGTGCAACACTCAAGGGTACAACTATAATCATTTGATATTCTCATCATGATTTACAGTATCAATAACTAATACGATAGCCACTAATGTGAATGCTCCATGAAATGTAGTAATCAATTGAATTTGCCTCAATGAAAGTCTTAATTTTTGCTTTCATCGTCGTGTGCATCTGAAATACAATGTAACAGTCACAGACATTTATACCTACAAAAGGGGGGAACAAGAGGGTTTCAACAGAAGGGTACGGGTGAGTCAGACACAGCAACAACTCATTTATACAGTGCCTTTAACACAGAAAAGCATCCCAAGGCGTTTCGCAGGAACGTTATTGAACAGAAGGAGGGAGAAGGCATGAGAGGCAGAGGATGAAATGCGTCTTAAAGAGTAAGTTTAAATTTAGAGGAAAAAAAAAGTCAAGTACCAACTAGCATGACCATATCTTCAAAGCATCCTTGAAAACTGCCCTTTGAAACACTTGGATCATTTACATTAAACCAGCAGAGATTGACTCTGCGGTGATCAGGCTGTTTAATTTTCAAAAGTATGCCAGATTGCAATATTTTACAATGGAATATGACTGATGATTCATTCATATATAGATATTTATCATGACAATACAAAGAAGTTCCCTTAAAAACCATAGATCAGCATTGAGAGAAAAGGTTTGGAAAAGTAGTGGTGACCATTTTGTTCCATTTCGAAAATCTAAATTATTGGTTAGTAAATGACCCAAATTCAAACAGATAGACTTTGGGTCAAATATAAAAAGGGGAAACAGTTACCCTGTGGCATTGAAAAAATAACTATGTTATAGAAACAAATAATCTTTTAAACTTGCAAACAGGATATGAATGTTTCATTCTCCTCGAATTAACCCATTTAATACTATACACTGCTAAGATCAGTATTTAGAACACAAGTAACTAGATTAATATGTTAGTATCAAATGGGTTAAGTATGCAGCAATAAAACAAAACATTATTTGAAGAAAGAGACTTACCATCAGGGACCTCATCTGGTCTCTTTCGCTTCTCATATACGACAATGATGATGACCAGAACTAAGATTTCTGCCACAACCCCTAGGAAGGGCCACAGAGGTGCCAGGTGGCTACGGACACGCAGGATAGTGATAAAAGAGTTGTGTCCAATGTAATTTGAAGCATTGCACAAGTATTCGCCTGGATCATTTTGGATGTGCAGGTTCTCAATAATCAGTTCTGTGTAGTTGTCTTTGTTTGTGATGAAATAGCGACCACTAGCATTATTCAGTTCCTACCGTTGGGGATGAAAAATGAAATTAAAATTGGTGGAAACTTACTGTTTTCTACCTGGAGGTGTGCATTTTTAGTTGTTCTGGTAAATGGAAGAAGAAATTTCATCCCAACCTGCATGACTTACAAACTCCACTTTAGTGCCACTCTGTGGTGGGAAAACTCATCAACATTTATCACAATCAACTTGTTGAAAGACTTGAAATGGAGAAGAGCAGGAAATCAAAGGAAAGCCCATGTGTTTAGACAGTAGGTCCAACAGCCAATTACAATTTTGGTTTTAGATCTGGAGCCATGAGTGCCCAACCTTTGCCCTATCTAGGCAATAGGCCCTACCAAGGGTGGGCCTGCACCAGACAGCATGTGACTGTACACAAAGATACGAACAAGGAGGAGCAGGCCATTCAGCCCCTTGAGCCTGCTTCGCCATTTAATAGGATCATGGCTGACCTGATCGTAATCTGAAATCTGTACCTCACCTACTGCCGATAACCTATCACCACGCCCTTGCTTACCGAGAATCTATCCACCTCTGCCTTAAAAATATTCAAAGAATATGGACACGGGTTCAAATCCCACCACAGCGGCTAGTGGAATTTAATTTGATAAATAAATCATAAATCTGTAATTGAAAGCAACTTGTGTGGGAGAAACTGGTAGCCATTATCTGTGTACAACTTAACTAAGGACAGATAGGTTTAGATCATATCTGGCTGAGTGCACCTTGGGTATGCCATTTCTGACCAGTGCCCAGGTCTATGGACTCATTGGGCCAAATGGCTCCCTTCCGTGCCATAATGACTCCATGACTCTCCCAAAAACAGGGAAGACCACTATCCCTCTTGACTTTCCCATTGGTTTATACAAGCCTACAAGCCCACATAAATGGTTCTACGCCAGTCTTGTCCAATGCAAGGCCCACAAAGCCTCCCAATGTGGCCCCCACAGAGATAATTTTCAAAATGCCCTAAGAGAAGTGAAAGATTCTGCTCCTCCAATCACAGGCCATTTCTCTCCCACAGTTGCTCACGTGGGGGCGGCGGCTGGCTGCTGGGCCAGAAAAGGCTGGATGCAATGATGCGGGCGGGTGGGCTCATGGTAAGTGTGAAGAAGCTCACTGTCCGGAGCTTAGGAGGGAAAGCAGTGCGGGAGAGCGAATGTGAGAATAAAGGTGGGAGAGAGAGAGAGAGAGAGAATGAGTGAATGTGGGAGAGAGTGAGTGAGCGATTGACTGAGTGAGAGCAGAAGGTGAGAAAGAGCGAATGAGTGTGGGAGTGTGTCTCTCTCTCTGGCTCACTCGCAGTCTCAAGATTCCCAATCACCCTCTCACACCAAATCACATCCAGTTACAGACTGGGTGAGGGAGCGATCATCAAGAGACTGGGAACGAGCAAGCCAAATAGACTCTGTCCTTCTCACAATAATGGTGATCTTTATTAATTCCACTTTTTAGTTATCAATTCATTGCTTTGACATGGCTTTATTTTTGCTCAGCAAATTGTTTCTTTTCTTCACACCTCAATTCTTTTTTTGAAATTCATGTTTAATTTTATGCCAAAATTTATCTTTCTTAAATTTGCTTACTGGCCTTGAGAAAAAAAAATGTGCCCCCCACCCCCCGAAGTGATAAGGTTGGACAAGCCTGTTCTCTGCTGATTTACTACTAAAACCATGCCAATCATTTGACCATTATCAGTTACACACTCCATAGCTTTATTGTGGACCTCACCATCTCTGATAATGTTAAGTAATGAAACACACAAATGAAGACCTTTTCCAAGCCACCTTGCTAAACCCAGGATACTGCTTCTGTCCTTAGTTAAGTTGTACACAGATTATAGCTACCGGTTTCTCCCACACAAGTAGCTTTCAATTCCAAATTTATGATTTATTGATGAAATTAAATTCCACTAGCCGCTGTGGTGGGACTTGAACCCATGTCCCCATATTCTTTGAATATTTTTAAGGCAGAGGTAGATAGGTTCTTGGTAAGCAAGGGGGTGAAGGTCATCAGCAGTAAGTGGGGTGCAGATTTCAGGTTACTCTCAGGTCAGCCATGATCTTAGTAAATGGCGGAGCAGGCTCGAGGGGCTGAATAGCCTAATCCTGCTCCTTGTTCGTATGTTCGTACGTTCATAGCATTAGCCTGTCCCTGAATTACTAATCCAGTGACATTACCACTACGCCACCATCTCCCCCTAACCACACCTGATCAAATCATACCATCATTATCCAGTGAAGGATTTGAATTCAAGTAACAGAAACAGAAGAGTAAACACTCCCATGATACTACTGAATTTCAGCACAGTGAACTCACCACAAATTCATCGTTCACCTTCTTGCGCCAGGTCCAAACAGGATGTGGGTATCCTACAGACTTGCAGTACATGAGAGCAGTTTGTCCCTCATTCTTATTCTCACTCCTCTTGTGACCAATGATTTCAGGAAGTGCTAGAACAGAAACCCCAGCTAATTAACACACCTATACCGGAAGAAGGTGGCATTAAAGCCAAAGGCAGATTACTCCGAGTAAAGCACATTAACGGTTTATCAGCACTTAGAGCGCGAACTGATGGTGGAATTTCTTAGCTTCCTCCCAGCCCCCCCAAAAGGCATAAAATCAGTTTACAATCTTGTCACACTGTAGATTAAATACACATTTTAGCTGTTCTTTTAAGTGGCTAAAAAAACTCAAATGGAAATGTGATTTTGTTTTCTGTTTGACAGTCAGGCTCATTCAGTATCATGTGTTGTGCAAAACAACGAACTAAGCCAGGAAGAGATAGAAATGCCTGAATCCAGTTTGGAATATTTCACTCAGTAAATAGCTAGAGTCAAGTTATTTTCCATTATTGGCAAACTGAGCAAAGCAACCTGCCAGTTTGACACCAGTCAGTTTACATCTCTATCTTAGGTATTTTGTACCTTTATTTCTTGGCTTATCTAACAGTTTACCTCCTGTTGTGGTGCTCCCTCCTACCCACCAGTGCAGATTTTTATTTTTAAAAGAAAAAAATTTCTACTCAATAACTGAGCATCTTCCATTTCCAACATGGATCTGAACAGTATACTGCCACTAATTTCAGTTCTGTAATTCAAATTAAAGTTAATACAATGCTGTTTTATTTAAATTGCTTAAATTAAATTACCAGATAATTTATTTTTAATCCCTCCCCTGACCAAGCAATTCACTAAATAACATGAGTGCACTTTATTTTAAAGCCAATAACTAATCCCACTGTCATGGTTCGGCTCTCTTGTGCTCAGGATCAAACGTTACCCACATCTAATTTTGGTTTGTTTAACATTCTCCCATCCCCCCCAGAAAAAGATATCAATAGACCATATATGCTAAAACTACTTGGATTTATTTATAGCCAAATGGCACAGAAAAAGTAAATATAGCCCTGTTGGTTTCTTGGGAGAACTTACAATTGCAAGATTATAAATGGAAAATACAAACCTCTGTTTAACCCATGGCGTTCAGATTTCCTGCCAGGTTGAAGGAGAATTCGCTGGTACTTATTTAGTCCAAAAGTCTCTATCATCCAGGATTAAAGACACAGTGATGTGAACTATTGCACAGTCTAGAAGTGTGCAGAGCAAGCACTCTCATATAACCTCGTTTCCAAGGACGTGTTAACATTGTAACCATACATTACATATAACCATATATAACATGCATAACCATGCATTTTAGAGGGGATTTGAGGAAAATGTTTTTCACCCAAAGGGTGGGGGGTATCTGGAACTCACTTCCTGAAAGGGTGGTAGAGGTAGGAACCCTCGCAACATTTAATAAGTATTTAGATGAACATTTGAAACGCCATAGCATACAAGGCTACGGACCAAGTGGGATTAGGGTAGATAGGGCTTGATGACCAGCGCAGACACGATGGGCCACAGGGCCTCTTTCCATGCTGTAACCTCTGACACTATACTTTAATTAGCACTGAGAACAACATATTTTTCAATGTGTCTCAACCCAACTTTAGATCAAGGTTGGAGACAGACAGGAGTCTCAGTCCCTATTTTCCCCTTCTGGTGCCATAGTTCACACTTTCGTTACCTGAAGAATTGACTTCTCCAATGTCCGAAAAGCTTTCTCTGTATCAGCTCATCAAAATGCTGTGGTCCTTATCTTCCTTTGCATAAATAGTGAATGCACAGCATAGAAATTGGCCGTTTGGCTTGACTGCTTCATGTCAGTGTTTATGCTCCACATACTTCCTGTCATCCTACTTTATCTAACCCAGTCAGTATACCCTTCCATTTCCTTCTCTCTCATGTTTATCTAGTTTCCCTTTAAATACATCTATGTTATTAGCCACAAGTACCATATGTGGTAGCATGTTCCACACTCTGGTGAGGGAATACCTTATTGAATTTACGAATGACTCTCATTTAAGGCCCTTAGTTTTAGATGCCCCAGTATTTGCAAGTATCTTCTTTACATGTACCCTCTCAAATCCCTTAAAGAATTCCTTTAGAATTAAGTTCCACATCACGCTTGCCCAGTCCTTTTCAAGCTCCTCGCATCCCAACATTTTCCAATTTGGTTTAAAATCTGTTCATGCCTTTAACCCATCCTATATTTGGCGCATCATCAGCCTTGCACCCCAGCAGCAGCCTTCACTCTTCAAACTACTGATTTCTCATCAAGCCTTCTGTTCCAGTGATGGCAGCTTTTTAATCAACTGTGAAATCCTTGGCCATTTCAGCAGTTATTCTTCATTGTTAGAATGGATATACGCCTTTGCTTCTTTTGCAGTCTAGTGCTATAATGTAACTATACCATTGTAAGCCTAAAACTTTATGGCGTGTCTTTCTAATGTTTCATGGTCTACTTATGTAACGTTCTAGTTAAGTTGCCTTTCAATGTACTGCATGCACATGAAAATGACATAACAGATGAAGATCAACTGATGCTTCCAATCTGTTCCACATCATTGTACAACTGAACATCATGAACCCCATTGCTCCTCCTCACAATGTCTTTTGGAAAAGACAAACAGGGTGTGGAGAGAGAGCAAGAAAGAGAAATCGACCCCCTTAGGTCAATTCAAAGTGGGGAGGGGGGTGTGGTGAGCACTTTTCCACAGCCTCGATGTTACTCACCCTAAGAAAGAACCAAAGCTGCACACTATTCTACTAGATAATGACAGAATAGTGCCTTTTGTTTTTGACAAACTACCGTCAGTATTTCAACTAATGTTTGCTTATCTTAAACTGAGGTTCCTCACTGCAACATTTCATCAAATGAATTGGTTATTATTAGCACCAACATACAGAAGGTTCCTAATTACTAAAGGCAAATGCTACTCATCTATCTTAGCTCAAGAGTCTCTATGGATTTTTCCCCTTTTTGTCAGTATATGCACCATTTAAGCAACAGCACCTTGTTTCGTGGTGGCAATGCAGGGGATAGGTATCCCAGAGACAAGGTGGGGCAGTAGGGGAAAGCGAATGGACAGTTTGTTCCAGAGAAGCCAGGAAAAAATGCAGAATTATCACAAAAAAATCCATTTGAGCCTTTGCTGGATTAATATAAAATAAATCCCAGGGTTCCATCTTTTCCCAGAGCCCTACATCTGTCTCTCCCTCAAGTATATTTAAGATGCAATGATCTCTGTCTCAAATCACTTCCTGTGTCAAAGCAGTCCATGATCCAACAACCATGAATCAAGAAGTTTCTACCAACATCCTAGTAGCAATTTTAAATTGATGACTCCCCTGTCACTGGCTCACTAACCTACTGCAACATTCAAATGGTGGAGACAAGTACATTTCTGCATCAAGTTTTTAAAAAATATTTTGTTCTTGGGATGTGTGCAACGCTGGAACTTAATGCCAATTCATAAGAGTTAACTCCATCATGTGGGACTGGAGTCCTGTGTAAGCAGGTGGCACAGTTGACAGGTTCCTGTCCCTGAAGGACATTGGTAAACCAGTGGGCTTTTCATGACAAACCAGTAACTTTCATAGTTATTTTTTCCCCTTGGTGCTAGCTAACATTCACTGAATTCAATTTCACAACCAGCTGTGATGGGATTTCTGAATCTCTGGATTACTGGTACTATAATGATTAGGCTGCAGAACCTTAAGCAGTTACTAAATGGTTACGTTGAGTCAAGTTTTGAGGGCTACTACACTCACAGAGGAAGAGGATACAATTAGGTTAAGAAGCAATTACCAACTAACATTTCACTAAGGCCTCCAAATGAAAGATGTTATTTTTAAAAGTGATATTATAATTTCTAGATATTCAACTACAAACAGCAAAATTCATCTTGGCAGGGAAGCCAGAAAGAAAATAGGGGCGTTACACTTAAACCATAAGAAAATATTCTTGATTGCACTAAATTCAGAATCCATCCATTTGATGGAAGACTGCTTATTTAACTAAAATACAAAGAAGCTATACTCATGAGATTTTAAAAGTAAAAATAAACTGAACATGCCCTGTTCATATATACATTGGCCCCACTTACATATAGCACCTGCACCAATCATGATTTTCTTAACCCAACAGTGATTTTGAATGATAGGAGGGAGCAAAAAAATATGTCTCCTATCCTCCGGTACAGGGGTAATCATTATAGAATCTGCAGGCCAGATGCAGCCCTTGTGAGCCTTTAATACAGCTTTTAAATGATTGATGCAGCAGTAATTATTTTTGTTTTGAATTTTGTTTTGCCTAAAGGCAAAAATAAAAAAAGCAACATCTTTCACAGTTTGACATTGGAGTGAATTACTTAAAGCAGCATCGGAGGATTAAAACGGCATGAGACATGAAAGCGTTCCTCATCCTGCATAGCAGAAACCGGATTCAACAGCTTAGCCATCAACATCATCATGCAATTGCCATCTGTCATAGAAGGGCTTCCAATTACAAGCAGTAAGGGAAAATCTCGAAGGGCAAATGAAGGAAGAATAGCAGAGGTTTCTTTCAAAGCTATAATGCTGCAATTTTTAAACCACCCATTGAAGTCAAGAGATTTCAATGATAGCGGCAATCAGAAATGGTTTTTATCAATTTTAAAATGTATATATTCTAATAATCTTCTCCCTTTGAATAAGAATTGTCTCACACATCACTTAAATTTACACAATTTGCAGAAACAGGCCATTCAGCCCATCTAGTCTGTCAGTGTCTATGCTCCACACAACCCTCCTCCTACCTTACTGCATCTAACCCTATCGACATATCCTTCTAGTCCTTCCTCTCTCACATGAGCCTATCTAGCTTCCTTTGGTAACTAGGAAGAAAAAGAAACCCAGCTCACTTTGCAGATACAATGTATTATAAAGCAGTTATACAAACTCTGATTGTGATCAAGAGCTTGCTTTCTATTAATTACCTATCTCCTCTGCTCCTGCACACACAAATAAAAATAGCTGAAGCAAAATCCACAGTAACACCCAAATGTGAGCCCATTTCTACACTGCAGTATTCAAATGACTGACCAGGCAATGTAAAGGTATTAGCCCCTCAACCTGCACTACTTGATGAAAACTTGCTAGCTATAAATGTTTGTAACACAGAACCAGTTACCAAAAATCGCTGTAAATCATGATTTCAGTAAGGGAGCTAACCTTGAAAAAAAATCCTCGAAATATTTTTGAAATAGTTCTTGCTTAACACTGACTTCAATTTTGCAAGTAAGCTTAAGTTTTCCCTCCAAACCAATGAAAAACAAGTGTGGGGTCAGTTAAGCTTTAGTCATGCGTCAAATTTCCATTGGGTCCCATATGTATGGAAAATCCAAAAGAAAGGCATAAATGGTGGAAATGAATCTTCTATCTTAATGTAGACAGATGTAGTATGATGGACCTGAGTCTTGTGTCGATTGTGTAGGGTTGTTTTTTTTACATCTTTCATGGGATGCGAGTGTCACAGGTTAGGGCAGCATTTATTGCCCATCCCTAAATGTCATTGAGAAGATGGTGGTGGTGGTCAGCTGTGTTGCTGAACTGCTCCAGTGCATGTGGTGTTAGGGAGGGAGTTCCAGGATTTTGACACAGTGACAGTGAAGGAACAAGAATGTTGCACCAAGTCAGAATGATGTGTGGCTTAGAGGAGACTTTGCAGGTGGTCGTGCTCCCATGCCTCTACTGCTCTTGCCCTTCTTGGTGGTAGAGATTGTGGATTTGGAAGGTGCTGTTGATGGAGTCTTGATGAGTTGTTGCAGTCCATCTTGTAGATGGTACATACCGCTGCCACTTTTGTCAGTGGAGGGAGTGAATGTTGAAGTTGGTGGATGGGGTGCCGATCAAGTGGGCTGCTTTGTCCTGGACGGTGTCAAGCTTCTTGAATGCTGTTGTAACTGCACTCATCCAGGCAAGTGGAGAGTATTCCATCACATTCCTGACTTGTGGATGGTGGGCAGGCTTTTGGGAGCCAGGTGGCGAGATACTTGCTGCAGAATTCCCAACCTCTGACCTGCTCTTGTAGGTGGCTGGTCCAGTTCAGTTTCTGGTCAATGGTAACCTCCAGGATGTTGATAGCGGAGGACTCAGTGATGGTAATGCCATTGAGTCTCAGGGGGAGATGGTTAGATTCTCTCCAATGGGAGATGGTCATTGCCTGGCATTTAAGTGGCAAGTTACATACATCAGCCCAAACCTGAATGTTGTCCAGGTATTGCACCATATGGGCACAGAATGCTTCAGTATCTAAAGAGTCGCAAATGGTATTGAATGTTGTGCAATCATCAGCAACCATCCCCACTTCGGACCTTATATTGCAGGGAAGGTCAGTGATGAAGCAGCTAAGATAGTTGGGCCTAGGGCACTACCCTGAGGAACTCCTGCAGTGATAGCCTGGAACTGAGATGCTTGACCTCCAACAACCACAACCACTGTCCTTTGTGCCAAGTATGATTCCAAACAGTGAAGAGGTTTCCCTCTGGTTCCCATTGACTAGTTCTACTAGAGCTCCCTTGATGGCACACTCAATCAAATGCTGCCTTGATGTCAAGGGCAGTCACTCGCGCCTCACCTCTTGAGTTCAGCTCATTTGTACATGTTTGAACCAAGGATGTAATGAGGTCAGGAGCTGGCAGAACTCAAACTGAGTGTCTGTGAGCAGGTTATTGCTGAGTAAGTGCCACTTGATAGCACTGCCGACAGCACCTTCTATCACTTTGCAGATGATCAAAAGATGACAGACGGGGCAGTAATTGGCAGGGTTGGATTTTCCTACTTTTTGCTAACAGGACATATGTAGGCAGTTTTCCTTATTGCTGGGGAGATGCCAGTTTTGTAGCTGTACTGGGACAGCTTGGCTAAGGGCACGGCTAGTTCTGGAGAACAAGTCTTCAGTACTATTGTTGGAATGTTATCAGGGCCATAGCCTTTGCAATATCCAGTACCTTCAGCTGTTTCTTCATATATCACATGGAGTAAATGGAATTGAAGGCTGGCATCTGTGATACTGGATACCATCTACTGACACTTCTGGCTGAAGATGGGTGCAAATGCTTCAGTGACATGAAAATATAATAATTTTCATTATAGTATTGTGATTTATTGTAAAGGTAGGTTAATAGTGGGGTTTGGATCAGTTTCTTTGTGTGGATATGTGTGTGTGTGGGATTTAATTGAATTGGAGGCAGCTGGTCTAAAACTTTTGAGTATCAAAAGGGAAGCTAGGTTTGAAATGCTAAATACATAAACATGGCTGAAGTTTTAGAATGCGAGGCATGAGGAGCATTTTTGGATAAATCAGGTTAGTTTGAATCTCGGGGATGGTAAGGTGTTACACCTAGCTAAACAGTGTGTTTACTTTTCCCAAAGGTTACTGATAATATGAGTACAGTGAAAGATTTCTATGATGGAAAAAGTAAAGTTGCAAATTGGAACATATTGGAAAAATGGAATTTACATTAAAAAGGGAGAAACATGTGTAAAGGAGATGAGTTCGTGCGTAAGGGAGAAGGATTCCTAAGATCTAACACAAATATGAAAAGCCTCCAGTCTATATGCATCAAGTTGCTGTCTAAAGGAACCGAAGCTAAAAAAACTCACTGTGAATAGTACTGTGCAGGGTATTGTGTCCTTTGCCTGGGTCTGTTGAAATTTATTTTGCTGTTGCCTTAATGGAGGTGCAATTGGGAGTCAGATTAAGTTAGGATATAGTAGTATAGGGGAGTTAGGATATAGTAGTAATTTGTAGACCGCGGATATGTGTTTAAAAACTTATCTTCTATTAACAAATGTTTAATTTAGTTTTGTAAAAAACCTCTAAGCCTCGGTGGACTTATTACTACTGAATTCAAGGCATGCATCTCAAAATAAAATACAAATTGCAAACAGTTGCAGCAGCTGTGTCAAGTTTCCCTCTGGGATTTGAGCAGCCCGGCATTTACCATCCGCTATGCCATGACATTCAACCTTATCTTTTGCACTAATATGCTGGGCACCCCCATCAGCTGAGGACGGGAAACTTTGTGGAGCCTCCTCCTCTGGAAAGTTGTTTAATTGTCCACTACAATTCACAACTGGATGTGGCAGGACTGCAGAGCTTAGATCTGATCCACTGGGTGTGAGATCACTTAGCTCTGTTTATCGCATGTTGCTTACACTGTGTGGCACACATGTAGCCCTGTGTTGTAGCTTCACCAGGTTGCCATCTCACTTTTAGGTATGCCTGGTGCTGCCCCCTGGCAAGCACTCCATCACTCTTAATTGAACCAGGGTTGATCCCATGGCTTGATGGAATGGTGATGGGGCAGGTAGAGTCAGGCCCATGAGGTTATAGATTGTGCTTGAATGCAATTTTGGTGCTGCTGATGGCCTACAGCACCTCATGGATGCCCAGTTTTGATACTGAGTTCTAGATCTAGATCCAGTTGCTAGGTCGGTTTGAAATCTAACAACATGGAGTATCGTCAATGTGAAGACGGGACTTCACCTCCACAAGGATTGTGCAGATGGACAGATGCATCTGCCAACAGGTAGATTGGTGAGAACAAGATGAAGTAGGTTTTTCCCTCTTGTTCGCTCCCTCGCCACCTGCCTCAGACTTAGTATAGCAGATATGTCCTTTAGGACTTTGCCAGCTTGGTCAGTAGTGGTGCTACTGAGGCACTCTTGGTGATAGACATTGAAGTCCCCAACCCAGAGTAAATTCTACATTCTGTGTCCTTTTGTGCCAGCCTCAGTGCTTCTTCCAAGTGATGTTCAACATGGAGAAGTATGGTAAAATCAAAATACTGCAGCTGCTAGAAATCTGAAACAAAAACAAAAAATGCTGGAAAAACTCAATAGGACTGACAGCATCTGTGGAGAGAAAGACAGATTTAACGTTTCGAGTCCATATGACTCTTCTTCAGAGCAGAGTGAAATGTTATCTCTGTCTTTCTCTCCACAGATGCTGTCAGACCTGCTGAGTTTTTCCAGCATTTTATGTTTTTGATGGCGAAGTATCGATTCATCAGCTGAGGGGTGAAGGGGGGTGGGGTGAGGAGGAGAGATAGGTGATAATCAGCAGGAGGTTTCCTTGCCCATGTTTGACCTGCTGCCATGGGACTTCACAGCATCTGGAGTCAATGTTGAAGACTACCAGGGCAACTCACTCCCGATTGTATACCACAATGCGGCCACCTCTGGTGGGCCTGTCCAGTCAGTGGGACAGGACATATCCAGGGATGGCGGTGGTTATACAAGCAAAAAACTGAGGGTGCTGGAAATCCAAAACAAAAATAAAAATACCTGAAAAAACTCAGCAGGTCTGGCAGCATTTGTGGAGAGGAACACAGTTAATGTTTCGAGTCCGTATGACTCTTCAACAGAACTAAGTAAAAATAGAAAAGAGGTGAAATATAAGCTGGTTTAAGGAGGGTTGGGACAGGTAGAGCTGGATAGAGGGCCAGTGATAGGTGGAGATAGCCAAACGATGTCATAGACAAAAGGACAAAGAGGTGTTGAAGGTGGTGATATTATTTAAGGAATGTGCTAATTAAGGGTAGAAAGCAGGACAAGCAAGGTACAGATAGCCCTAATGGAGGTGGGGTGAATGGAAGGGATCGAAATAGGCTAAAAGGTAGAGATAAAACAATGGATAGAAATACATTTAAAAATAATGGAAATAGGTGGGAAAAGAAAAATCTATATAAATTATTGGAAAAAAAGGGGGGGGATCGGAAAGGGGGCGGGTACGGAGGAGTGAGTTCATGATCTAAAATTGTTGAACTCAATATTCAGTCCGGAAGGCTGTAAAGTGCCTAGTTGGAAGATGAGGTGCTGTTCCTCCAGTTTGCGTTGAGCTTCACTGGAACAATGCAGCAGGCCAAGGACGGATATGTGGGCATGAGAGCAGGGTGGAGTGTTGAAATGGCAAGCGACAGGGAGGTCTGGGTCATGCTTGCAGACATACCAAAGGTGTTCTGCAAAGCAGTCACACAGTCTGTGTTAGGTCTCTCCAATGTAGAGAAAACCGCATTGGGAGCAACGAATGCAGTAGACAAGTAGTACAGTATGGTGGTGGTTATGTCTGGGATGCCATAAGATCCAATTCCATGAGGATGGCTATGTCAGGCGGTTGCCTGACTAGCCTGTGGGCTCTCCCAATTTTAGCTCAAGACTCCAGATGAAGAGGAATGGACTCAAAACGTTAACTCTCTTTATCTCTCCACAGATACTGCCAGGCTTGAGTTTTTCCAGCATTTTCGGTTTTTATTCCGTTCTTTTTTGAGGACACAAATTCAAATTTTTGACACAAGTTTAAGGTGAGGTTTAGGGGGGATGTGAGGAAAACCTTTTTTACCCAGAAGGCGGTGACGGTCTGGAATGCGCTGCCTGGGAGGGTGGTGGAGGCGGGTTGCCTCACATCCTTTAAAAAGTACCTGGATGAGCACTTGGCATGTCATAACATTCAAGGCTATGGGCCAAGTGCTGGTAAATGGGATTAGGTAGGTAGGTCAGGTGTTTCTGTATGTGATGGGTTGATACAACTGAGTAGCTTATTAGGCCATTTCAGAGTCAACCACATTGAGTCACACATAGGCCAGACAATAAGAGGTCAGTAAATTTCCTTCCCTAAAGGATATTACTGAACCAGTAAAAACACAACAATGGTTTCATGGTCACCAGCTTTTAACTCCTGATTTATAATTGAATTGAAATTCCACCAGCTGCTGTGGTGGGATTTAAACCTGTGTCCTCAGAGCTTTAGCCTGGGCCTTTGGATTACTAGCCCAGTGACATTACCACTACACCACCACCTCCCCCAAGGCTACTGAGCAGGAGAAGGATCTAGGCTTTAGAGTGCATGAATCATTGAAGATCTATGACCAATGCTATGGATTTATTGTGACAGCAAAAACAGTGATAGGATATGTTGCCAGGATGATTAAATATTAAACATGAATCATTGCCACTTCTTGGTGCAAGGCCTTAGTCAGAATTAGAGGAATGTTGAATTATCCAAGAGTTATATGGCTGGAGGAGGTGTAAGGCTATCAAGATATTTGAAAATGAGGGCAAGAATATAAAATTGAGACTTGGTGGACCAGAAGCCAGTGAGAGTTATTCAGCGCCGGGGTAACGGGAGAACATTTAGAGTTCCCTACAAGGAGATGACAGTGCTTACCTTTGACTTCAATGGAGGCA
Organism: Carcharodon carcharias; assembly: GCF_017639515.1. Taxonomy (NCBI): domain Eukaryota; kingdom Metazoa; phylum Chordata; class Chondrichthyes; order Lamniformes; family Lamnidae; genus Carcharodon; species Carcharodon carcharias. Next base: position 16,900,470 of record NC_054498.1, on the reverse strand, counting down.
TTGACTGAAGGAGAATTTTCAAACATGAAGACACAGTGATACTCTCCAGAACTCTCAGTTTTTGGTTTGTTAATCCTGGATTTCAAAGAGAGAAAAAGATAAAACTGAACTACTTTTGGACAGATGGACAGAGATTGCATAAATTGAGTTTTACAATTGTGGTAAACAGAAAATTGCAATATTTCTATTTAAGGATGTATCTAATTTCTGTCAACAAATGCGTATCATGGATATAAGTGCTAACTTCATTTAAAAAACACACAAGAGATTGTGCAAAAATTGAAGCCATTACAGAATATGGATTATATTTAAAAACAAATTTCTATTGCTATTTTTAAATCAAAACTCATGGTTAACAGTTTCTAGGCCATTCTGCCTGTTTATACACAACCCTGAAGTAGATGTGTTGCAGACCAAGCAAGCAGAGTTATCAATTTTAGGTTAACCCACAACTTTACAAGGAATTTTGATGCGCTTAACACAAGATTTTTGCAGAGTCAAGCAGTTATGGGGCTGGACTTTTGCCTCCCAATGGAGGTGGTGGTCTGACTTTAGAAAAAAAAAATTGCCCTGCTGTTGAAAGTTAAAAAAAAAAATCTAACCACCTGCTCCCCTCCATTTACCGACAGGTAATATGCTTTGAAATGGAAATGTAACACTATTTATTCTTTCAGCTCATGGTCTTGTAGCTGCAAGCTAATGTTTTGACTGCTGTGGAAATTATGAATGTTTGACAGAGTTCCAAAATCAGTTCAGGTGTTCCAGTGACACAGCTGCTCAGGGCAATGATGGGGCAGTTTTAAGAAGTTGCAATTATGTAATCTGTCTTTGATGTGGTTTCTGATTACGTGATTGTTTGGTTACTCTACTTAATGGCCACTTAAGGATTAAACTTTTTCCTTATAGGCGAACGTTTTTTTTTGCAGAGTCAGTGACAAATGTTTGAATGAGTTTTACTAGATTGTTACAGGTGTAATTTTTCACCTGCATTTAAAAGAATTTACATTACTGTTGCATGGCTCCTGAGGATGGTGCATAGTGAATACTTAGTGACTGGCATGGAGGATACATGCAGGGGCACAGGAGATAGTTGAGCTTTAGAGATATATAAACCAAACTGGAAGCCTTCTAACCAGCCTGCCTCCCCCCTCTCGCACTCCATTGTGGCTTGTAAGCTGCACCATTAACTCAAGCCCTGTGTAAAAATGAACAAGAATCCTAGGCAAAGTCAGTCATAACTCAGGTGCGTGTTTTAGAAGTCGGGAAAGTATCTGATCGGGTTTCGCACAAACGGTACAAAGATCTGGCCCATGGTAAAACCATAGGATGTAGGAACAGAAGTAGGTCATTTGGCCCATTGTGTCTGCTCCGCCATTCAATTAGAGCATGGCTGATTTGATAATCCTCAACTCTACTTTCCTGCCTTTTCCACATAACCCTTGATTCCCTTACTGATTAAAAATCTGTCTATCTCTGCCAAACAACCCAGCTTCAATAGCCCTCTGCGGTAAAGAATTCCACAGACTAACTACCCTCTAAGAGAAGAAATTCCTTATCACCTGCTTTAAATGGGCAACCCCTTACTCTGAGATTATGCCCTCTGGTCCTACTCTGTCCCACAAGGGGAAACAACCTCTCAGCATCTGCTCTGTCAAGCCCCCTAAGAATCTTGTGTTTCAATAAGGTCACTTCTCATTCTTCTAAACTCGAGTACAGGCCCAACCTACTCAACCTTTCATCATAAGAAAGTCCCTCCATACCCGGGATCAACCTAGTGAACCTTCTCTGGACAGTCTCCAATGCCAGCGTATCTTTCCTTAGATGAGGGAATCAAAACTGTTCACAGTATTCTAGGTGTGGCCTAACCAGTGCCTTGTACAGTTCTGGCAAAACTTCCCTATTTTTATACTCTATTCCCTTTGAAATAAAGGCCAACGTTCCATTTGCCTTCCCTATTACCTGTTGAACGTATGTTAGCTTTTTGGGATTCATGCACAAGGATTCTCAAATCCCTCTGTGCTGCAGCCTTCTGCAGTCTTTCTCTGTTTAAATAATATTCAGCTCCTTCAGTGTTAAAATATTGTAATAGCTCAGAGAGTGACAGCACTGTGGTATGAAGTCACATAGCCTAGGAAGACCCCATTTTATATCCTTTCCTGGCGTTGAATTTGCTAGTGGTGGCGGGACCACTACAATTTACCTTAGCTTTCCAGACTCAGAGGGTGGGGAGGAACAAAAATTAGGTTTCCAACTCTTGACTGCTATTCATTTAACTTCAACTAGATATCAAGGAAACATGATCTCATTCATCTCTAATAACCCCCAAAAGTCAAAATGCCACTTACCTTCTAATCTTAAACATGAAGATCAGTTATTTGGGAAAGGTACTCGAGGGACACTGGTATTAGTACTATCAAGTGGCATTACTCAACAACAACCTGCTCACCTTTGCAGAATTTGGTTTCAGCCAGGGCCACTCAGTTCCATATCTTATTACAACCTTACCCAAATATGGTCAGTGTTGAATTCCAGAATCGAGCGAGAGTGACTGCCTTTGACATCACGGTTGAGTGTGGCATCAAGGAGCCCTAGCAAAACTGAAGTCAATGGGAATCAGGGAAAACTTGCCGCTGACTGGAAGCATACCAAGCACAAAAAATAATGGTTGTCGTTGTCAGAGGCCAATCATCTCAGCTTCAGGACATCACTGCAAGAGTTCCTCAGTATAGTGCCCTAGGCACAACCAACTTCAGCTGCTGTATCAATAACCTTCCCGCCAACACAATGTCAGAGTAGGAATGTTTGCCGATGATTGCACAGTGTTCAGTGCCATATGCATATACTCCATGCCCACATGCAGCAAGACCTAATAACATTCAGGCTTGGGCTGATAAGTAACATTCAAGCCACAAATGTGCCTGGCAGCAACTGTCTCATCGCTAAAGAGGATAATTATCATAATTTTCTTGGGGATACCATTCACCAGAAATGGAACTGGACCAGCCATATAAATACTGTGGCTACAAGAGCCAGGGTCAGAAGCTGGGAATTCTATGGTGAGGACCTCAGCTCCCAACTTCCCAAAGCCTGTCCATCATCTACAAGGCACAAGTCAGGAGTGTGATGAAATATGGTCCACTTGTTTGGATAAGCGCAGCTACAACAGAACTCAAGAAGTTAGACACCATTCAGAACAAAGCAACCCCCTTGCTTGGTGGCCCATTCCCCACCTTCAACATTTACTCCCTCCACCAACAGCACACAGTGCGTACCATCTACAAGATACAGTACATCTATTTGCCAAGCTTCCTTCGACAGCAACATCCAAACATGCGACCTCTACCACCTAGAAGGACAAGGGTAGAAGGAGTATGGGATCACTACATTCCACTCCACGTTCCAGGTGTATGGGAGCACTACGTTCCCCTCCAAGCCATACACCATCCTGACCCAGAACCGTATCACTGTTCCTTCACTGTTGCTGGGTCAAAATCCTGGCACTCCCTCCCTGACAGCACTGTGGGTGTACCCACATCACATGAACTGTAGCAATTCAAGGCAGCCGCTCACCGCTACTTCTCAAGGGCATTTAGGGATAGGCAACAAATGCTGACTTTCCCAGTGATGCCCACATTCCTAGAATGAAAATAAATATTCGTATTCAAGGCCAAGCTATCCATCCTCACAGATACTCTACATAATGCATCCAACCATAGAATCTACAACATTTTACTTTATTCATCAAAGGAAAAGATCTCCACAACTTCTCTTTGAAATATAGAGGGATCTGACAAAGTTTATTTATTCACTCCCTCATTTCCAAAGTGCCACTCTAATTGATTACATAATTCCGAAGTCTTAGTTCTCACTTGTGCTCTGTGCTGTTTGCAGCAGTAGAACTCTTGGTCCCAGAAATCTCTTCTCCATCTTTCATCCAAAAACTGCCATTGCTGGGAGTTGGTGCCAAGGTCAGGTTACAAAATAGGAAGATGGGTGGGCTTGGCTGTTTTAAAACAATGTCTTCAGATGAAGTGATCTTTGGCTCTGAAATACAGAGCAAAATAAAAGTAGTTAGTGAACATAAAATTGCTGCTAGGCGGACAACAAATGCAGTCAATTCCAGCCATTCAGAAACACATTCGTTCAACAGACTGCTGTACTGTATTATTAATTTCTTAGAGTGACTATTAAGATTCTGTCAATGGACAGCTGACAAATATTCATTACTAAATATTAGCAAGTAAGTACTTTTTGCTACAAAAACACAAATATGCCCTTCACTATAAAGTGCTATGTTAAATAGGAATTTGGAAATAGTTCAGGCGATGGACAGATTTGTTGCTACCAGATTAGGTAAACACTAAGAAAGCTGAGACTTCAGGGTTATTTATCTATCTAAAAATGTAGGAAAAAAAACTGTTCTGTAAAAATGTTGACCGGAATGGCCCCCGTGACGAAAACAGCATAGTCACATCACACCATGCCACACTGGCTCTGCTGCTAGCCAAATGTCCACTTACTGATATCGAAACATGATTATAAAAACAACATCCAGATGGGAGCAGATTATTGATGGATTTTAACAGCACTCAAGCCAACAGTGAAGTTAATCCCTCATGAACAGAGAATGATCAATTTCAGAAAGTAAAATTCAATTCATGAGATTTGCAGTCTCTTTCTGTGGTTAATAAAAAAATAAAAATAAATGCATATTTTATTGAACATTTTTAATTCACTCACTATTTGGTAGCAAAAAAACTGTTCTCAAAAGGGTTAAGTGAAATATTAATACATTTTAACCTGTATTGGTTGGGAGTTTGAAGTAGATTTTATCAAGTAACAGTTGAGGAACTGTTTTATGAAACAAAGATAGAACCAAAGAAAAGTAACGGCATAGCGAAAGGCCATTCAGCCCATTGACAGATATTAATTAAAACTTTGTTTTTCCACTAATTGTAAGGAATAAAATCAATTAAGATGCAAACAGTTTTAACAAAAGGGATATTGGATAGGAGGAATGCTCACATCACCAATACTTCATCACGAATTTGTACTCAACAAGCAGTCAAATAGCATCCAAATCTTGGCAACCAAGACTTAAATTTCCTGCTATCAATCCACAAACATTTTTTCTCCGCCATTTCTGCACTGGAACGAGAAGGGTTTTGTAACTAGATCCAAAAGGTTTAACAAGTACAAAAATGTTATAAAAACACTGACCATCAGAGTTGTCCATGGGTGATCCAAGGTCTGCAGTATGGCTTGGTTGCTTATCTGACATGGTGGTACAGGTTTAGATGTTAAACTATACCTTCCCTTTAAAATCAATGCTCAAGAAGTACTCCTTCTGAATCTAGCTAGCTATAAATTAAACAATTAATGTAATTTCCTCAGGTACAGGTTAGTCAGTTGAAGATCTAGGTCAATAACTGGCTTACTTCCTTCAAGACTAAATTGGGTCTTTGAGAAATGTGTTGGACATCAGCCAAGCCCCAGACATTTTAGATGGCAAGTCAAATGCTTAATGGCAAAACCTATTTACCATTTAATGCACATTACATTATTCTCCTCAGCTGGGGCAGGGTCCCTTTAGTGTCACACAAGGAAATTGTTAATTACAAATGAGATCAGAATGCAGAAGCAGCTTATGACTTTTTAATCCACTCCATCATGAAGACCATCTACTTCCGCTTCCAGAACCTGACTCTACCCTACCTCAGCACATATATTGTTGCCTCAACTTTTATTCATGCTTTAGTAACCTCCAGATTGACTATACCAATGTGAATCTCAGTTCTCATCATCTTCTTTCTAAAAAAATTATTTTGGTTTCTGGCACAAATTATGGAGTCTAATCAATTACAAACAGTCGAAATTAAGATCACTGAACTGCCTTGAGTTTAACAACAGAAGTTTGCCCTTCACCTTAGTATGTATGCTAATTTCACTTGATCTCCCAATATAGTTTCATCTTCAGAAGTAGCAATTAAGAGAGTTAGCTCATCATTATACTGGCTGAGGTGCAGAACTATACTGTGGATATCATAATTACAGTAACTGAGGCTATTCAGTATATCCTGACTGTGCTGGTACTACATTGGATCTAACTACTCTAACCCAATTCACCCTCAATCACTCACCCGCCCGCCGCACCCACCCCTCCCACTCTTTCCTCGTAGCCTGCAATATTTATCAGATCTTCACCTGACTTCTTAAATATCAATAGCTTCTTGTGGTAATGCATTTTATATTCTAATCAGCCTGAGCCCGAAAAAAGGTTTGCATAACTCTTTCTAATCTGCAGAAAGTTTCTACTTACTTCCGGCATTTCCATTAGCAATAAAAAAAACCGAACAGTGGTACAAGGACAAAGTGTTTTTTTTAATTGGTAAAGTAAGTATTGAACATGTTGCAGCCGGACAGAATGAAGAAAAGAAACTGGCCAGGGCCAAAGTTTGCAAAGCACCAACAGTTCAAAGCTGTATAGGATTCACCACTCAAAGTTAAGCTATTTATTTTATTATTTCCTTCCTGCAAACCTACTTGAAATGGTCAAAATTAAACACACACACACAAACGTTTGCAGCATCAAATGGTATTAAAAATAATTCATAGCAACTTTATAGGTCAGTTAATTTCCGCATTTGATATTTTTACTGGACTGCATGGCAGGCATCATAACGGACTGCAAAGTAGAGGAAACCACACAGCCAAATTCTGATCATTTAATTTCAGACATACAGCATCTCTTTTGGATTTCAATAGGCTGAGCTTTGAACATATAGAAGTTAAACTTGCTAATTTTATTTTTTAACCTCTACTGTAGCTTCAAAAGAAGTTAATTCAACCCTGTGAATACAATGTTCAAAATATTTTCCCTTCTCATCAATTGAGGTTTCCAATGCAATTAAAGTTAGAGGAATGGAGGGCACAATATCAGATTCCCACTCATGCCCATATCATGTCTCGAGCAGTGTCTTGATAGCTCTGCAGCCGATATTTTTTTCCATTATTTAACTATAAAAATAATTTTGATTCTATGTTATTATTTTTCCACACAGGGGTTCATTGGGAACATGCCACTATTTGCAGTGGGATCCCTTATTGAAAAAGTCCACATACCATACTTGACACTCCAGAATTTCTATATTAAGAAGCTACAATTTCTGGCAACTCAGCACAAATTAGCCTTTTCCAGATTTCTGAATCTCAACCCCAGCTGACTTACAAAAAGGGATACTGTATTTGTCTCAAGATCTATTGAACAATTAAAATTATATATTATGGGCATTGCATTTAAAAGAAGTGATCCCATTAAAATTCAGAGGAGATATACTGCCACTGTAAGGGAGATACCAGTGCACAGAACAAATCTAAAGAGCTGGTGACTTTCAAGACGGAAATGGTGAATAATGAGAGTGTGGTCACTTTGTGTTCTACTCTGTGGGATGGAAAAATGAGAGAAAGTTGGGGGAGGGGTGGGTGGTGGTTGGGTTAGGAAAGAGAATTCTCAACAACAGGGTCACCATCTTCAATGCCTACTCACCATTCCGAAAGGCTGTGTTCTCCTCCTTATTTTTGATATCATTAAGCAACTTACCAATACTACTGAAAAACAAAGGATTAAAGCAGTTGCTGGTGCAGAATGCAATTAATTTGCAACAGTAATCTTTCCTTAAAAAAAACACAAGGACCAAAATCACTGTTGATAATGTTAGTGGGCAAGGTTTAATGGATTTGTGTCACATTTCTCTGTTCACCATTTTAAATGCAGGCATTAACCAGCAAGTTTTCTGTTCTGAAAAGTACAAAACCTAGCAAGTAGCAACATCATCTGCTAAAATAAGAATGTAATTATAGCCCATAGCACAGTGCTCTAAAAAGCAAATACAGCTCACTGGTTGGCAGCACAAAAGTTTCACATTGCAGCATGAACTCCATTTTAGTCTCCACCAAAGTATCAACAAATTTCTCAAGCAGGTTTACCTATTTTGGCTCCAGATTACTTTATGCCAGGAGGTAAATTTTTAAACTCAGGTTATAGCTATAACTGTACTAAGAGTGTACATAAACTATGTGAGAGTCTCAGTGGTACTTCAACACTTTACAACATCAATCATTTGGGTTTATCTTGCACTTTTGCATTCATGTACATTCTAAAGTACATCGACATGGAAGTGGCAGTCTGGCTGTAGCCTTAAATATGTCTAATAAAAAATAAAACATTGTGAAAGAAAAGGCTTCTCTGATGCAACTCCTATCACTTTCATGGAATAATTTAGATTCTTGAACCCAAGCATGATCATGTGGATAAGGCGCACAATAGACAATGAAATATGAATAGCATTTAAGTTCCACAAACCATCAGTGGCCCCTATTTTTTTCCTTAAAGTAGCACAAAAATATCTTTATGCTCGGTTCATATCAACGTTATGCTTCCTTGATTAGTATAATGACGAGTTACTGTGGCTATGCACTCAAAAGGATCATTATTAAATCAATAGTTAGATCTAGTGGTATTAATTCAAGAACCATGCAATGCTAGACTCATACTCCTACCATCTAGTATCCTGGATGAATTCCTCTGCATTCACTTAAAATATTACCTTAAGAGCAAAGTTTGAGTTCATGGTTCTTTTTTAAAAATATATATCCTTCCTCTCAAAAGTATATATGCGCTAGAGTATGCCAACAGTTCTAAATCCATGCAGTTTTTCACAAATTGAAACCTGTCTGCCAGATCAAAAATGCAATTTTACTTTTCTCTCAAAAGTTTTACACTGGGGTGGTCTCAAGGCAGTTGCTTAACTGGAGAGACAGAGCATGTGGCAGATTATTTGTAAGCTTTTAGCGAACAAAATAACATAAAAACTATTTTCAGCACAGCAATAAAAAGATATGGTTGGCCATTATGCATGGAAGGCATTTCTTTCAACGGCTTTTTGAGTACAAATTCTCTTTTTGAACACATGAGATGTCTGACAGTTTACTGTTAGATCAGTCAGGCACTTAAAAATGATTTCAAAACTAGTCCAACCTCAAACATTTCTGACCAGTGTTATTTACTCTGTCCTCAGGTGGCAGGGAAAAAAGAGCAGATACAATTTAAGCATCCACCAAGTCATTTTCAATAACAGTATCACTGATGTGGCTGTTAAATTAAATGCTCAGTGAAATATTTAATATTCTATTACTTGGATAGAGCGTATGCTAGGTCTAATGAGTACTCGTCCTCAGCTATCATTTTTAAAACTGTTTTTGGAACTGTGTCACTGCATCTTTTTTTTTAGTCCTGCAGCCACAGAAACCCATTAGCATTCAGAGCACCTCCCTTTGCAGTTCGCTATGCTGTCTGTCCCACATCCAGCATATAGTACACAAGAATAAACCTCTCACACATACACCCACACAAGATATTCATCAGCACTCTAGTGGCTGGCTACGGCTGCTTTAAAGAAAACCAAGTCTGGTTAGGTTTACATCTCAAGCACACTAAAAGGCTCAATAAAAGACGTATAAAAACAAAACTTCTCAAGGGAGTGTTCATGGGCAAAATGGGAGGGTGGGGGATGGTTACTTAGCAGGTAAGGAATTTGTGGGTCAGACACATTACAATGGTTAACGTAGGCAGAGTAAAGTGGTTTAAATACTGGGATTTTCTAACAGGAGTTAAGTTGCACAACCTAGAGGCATCATGAAGAGGATAGGTAAGACAAAGTGCAATATTCGAGGCATTTCTAGACTATTGAAGGGGAATGCGGGTCTACAACATCATAAGTGGAGAAGGGTGGTGGGAAAATCTAAAAAAAAAAGACAATAGGAAAGGAGCAAGGTCTTGCTGACCAGCAAGAACTACTATGGTACCACTATACGTAGTACTCACTTGGTAGGATGACAACAGTGGCCTGGGCTCGTATCCAGGTAATGGCTGGATTTTGTCGGAGGTCGTTCCGCCTGGGGTCGTTGCTGGCCCTGCACTCGTAAGTCCCCGTATCTTCCAGGCCCAACCTATTGACACGCAGCACACTCACTCCATTGCTGCCGTAAGCTGTGTTTATTGAAACCCGCCGCTTCCAAGCACCATCCCACAGTTGTATGAATGAGTCGCCCCTGTTGACCTCAGCATACCACCACTGGATCTCTGGTGTGGGGTTCCCTACCACATCACAGTACAGCTCAAAGGTGTCGCCTGTCAGCTTAGTTTCTGACAAGGGTGACTTGACAAACCCAGCTGGAGGGAGGGCAGTAGAAATGTAGTGATAAAGCAGTCAATGCAGCCCTAAACTGAGAATATTCTTAACTCTAGACAGGTTATAACAGAAATTGTTTATTTGTAAATTAGCTTAGAATACAATAACAGAAAATAACTGTACACATAATTTAACAAGAATAAGTCACAATGTTAGGTACTGAAATGGAAAAAGGGTACATAAGAAATGTGGAGTAGGAATTATTAATGTTATGTACTCAAAGCTTCCTTAGGTGAAAGAATAATTTGCTGAAATTCATTTGAAGTAGGAATTAAATAGGTCAGAACATTACTACACAGAAATAAATAGGAATAGATTAGTGTTTTAGAAATCTGTGATGTGTGCACAAGTTAAAATATAAAGAAAAGTAAATTGTTGTGCTCTTTGTAACCGGCCACATTAAGATATTTTGGATTTGTAGTTAACCGATAATGTAGCTGGACATGTCTCTTTACTGATCACTATACGCGACTGTTGGCTTTTGAGGATGTTGAAGTACCTTTATTGCACTGGAAATATATCCGGAGCAGAAAAATTCAGCAACTTCCCCAGTAATGTTCTTTTCAACTCCACGAAATATACCCAACTCCATTATACCTCAACATCAAGAACAGACATAAATAAACCACTTGATTCATTTTATTGCACAGGGAAATCTAACTAGAAGTACCCATCTGCTTATTAAGTATTAAAGAATTTAAAACAGGAGGGAATGGAAACTTCTTTAGGAACCAATTCAGCTATTCTGTACAATTGTTAGCTTTACTGAACAAGTTCCTACACATACTGTAGCGCTTGCAACATTCACTTCACTGGAATGTGCAGAGCACAGTCACAACTAAGTATACAGTAATAGAGAAACCAAAAAAGTTTTAAAAATTCAAATGACAAAGAGCTTTATTAAAACCTATGTATGTACACAATGCCTGTTCTCAATTTTTGATTACTCTTTTATGCAAACTCTAAATCCCCTAATGTAAACATTTAAAATGGAAACCCTAGATGTAAACAGTCGAGTAACAATGAATTGCAGAATCTGGCTAATAGATAGCACACTGGAGTGAGTTTCTAAACTCGGAGTTCTATCACTTTTTGTACATTTAAAAAATACAATAATTATCAATTGACTGAGATTAATCAATATGCTATCCTCAAGATTTGAAAATAAAACATTTTTCCCAAGGTTCTTAAGATCAGGATTTGGGTTCTGAGCACGGCTCTGGCCTTATGCAGCTGTTGCATTCTACTCCTGATATACACATTACCTTAACGCACATTCGTGCACAAGTAGCCAGGTTTTTGGTCACTTTTACACCATATGGAAGATAGTACTTAAGAACTGCAGTGAATATCTGCAGTTTACACAGGATTTAAAAAATATAAAATGCTGTGGGCCTCAGTGTTCAAATGAAGCTAAGGTTAGATTAGGGCCTCGGTAAAATATTCCGTGTCCAAATCCCTTCATGGCCTCACTCCCACTGCTTCTATCTCTGTAACCTAAACCCCGACAGCCCCGCAATCTTTGTAGATCTCAGCGCTCCTCCAATTCTGGCCACTTGTGCACCCCCAATTACTCTACCATTGGCAGCTGAGACTTCAGTTGCCTCAGCTCCAAGCTCTGGAATTCCCTTCTTAACCCTATCTGCCTGTCTCTCTCCACCTTTAGGGTGCTTCTTAAAACATACCTCTTTGATCAAGCTTTTGGTCATTATGCCCCTCCATGTTAAGTTTCGTTTGGTAATTCTGCTGTGTAATACAGTGTTTCTCACGTGTCGGTGCAGACTCAATGGGCCAAAGGGCCTCTTCTGCAGTGAGATTCTGATTCTGTGAATTGCTTTGGGACGTTTTAACATGTTAAAGGCATTATATGTATGTAACTTGTGGTGGTAAATGTCAATATCACTCAGGCCACAGGATAGCTAATGTGAGAAATGGAATAAGAGGTGCAGTAAGAGATGTTTGGAGGCTGGGGACTGAGTCACACTGGAGCAGAGTGGGCTATGCTATAACTGACCCAGGGATGCTTGGCACAGATATAAATAGACATTTTGCAATCCCAATGACAAAACATACATTTCAACATTGCTTACATTTTAAAATGGGTCTGACTGCCATGAGGGTGCATTAGAATCAGCATATAACCACCGAACACAGGAACAACAGTAGGCCATTTAGCCCCGAGTCTGCCCTGCTATTCCATAGCTCATCTACAAACTAACTCCACATACCCACCTGTGACCGGCATCCATCAATGCCTTTGGTTAACAAAAATCTATCAATCCCAGATTTAAAATTAACAATTGACCTAGAATCAACCAGTTTGCAGGAGAGCGATTCTACCACTTTTTACGAGGATAATTATTTCCTAAATTAACTGGCTCTAACAACTAAGTAATGTCCCCTAGTCCTAGATGCCTCAGCCAGCAAAAATAGGGTTGTTAGTTTCTATTAGTTCCCCCTGACATCCTCAAAAATTTGATCAGATCACTCCTCAGCCAGCTAAAGTGGGAACAAAAGCCTAGTGGCACAAAGCACGTTTAGCTACAAACGTTTCTGGTGACATCAAGCAAAATACCTAGGTATCGAAACTTGGCAGGCTACCAACGCAAAATTGTATTTTCAATCTCTGCTTAAATATCCAATGCTTCAGTGAGAGATTTGTTCTTAGACATAACTGGAAAGACAAAAGCCTGAAAACGAGAGAATGTTTAGTCAAGGACTCAAATAGATCTGAAGGCAGCAAAGGGATAATTTCAATTAACAAGGTTATTGGGAGGGAAGTCCATTAATTTGCTTTTGCTTTTCATGTCCCATTGCTATAATTATTCCTAGGCTCAGTTATAAGTAGCCCAATGGTACTGCAGATTTGGTATTCAATTCGTTCCCATTGATTTCTCCTGCTTATACAGAAAAGCCAAAAAAAGTTGATTTACAATTAAAAAAAAACTCCATGGAGTGTTTTTAAAATCCTATTGTAACAGGTGGATTTAATACTGGTGCCCTCAAATGCAGAACAGTGGGATGAAAGGGTCCCATGTCTAAATCCTGTTCCTCGTTGATATGGAGCTAAAGTACAATATTGCACAGCCTGGCCTAAATAGCCAAGTGGTTATGGTACTGGGTTTGTAACCCCAAGATCAAGAGTTCAAATCTCACAATGGCAAACTATGAAACAATGTAACTTCATCTGAAACAGATGGAAACAGGTTTACTCAAAAGAGTATCAGGAGTTCAAATCTCACAATGGCAAACTATGAAACAATGTAACTTCACCTGAAACAGATGGAAACGGGTTTGTACTCGAAAGAGTTACAATATTGCACCCACCCCACCCCCTCTGCCCCCACCTCCCTCAAGTGAAGCATGAATCAGCAAACTCATTTCAGGGCCACAGGACAATTACTGCAACAAACAGTGGGAAGCAGAAAAGCACCTTGGTGCAATGTGAGGGATGTGCATCTGAGGTGATGTAGCTGAATAGAAGAGAAAACTTTCCTCTGCACCTGGCTAGATTTGTACCTTAACTCTAGAAAGTAATACATTGGATTCCTGTTTGATAAAACAAAATAACAGGTTTGGCTAACAAAGCTGAACACTTGGATTGGACTTGCTTAGCTGCAACAGCTCAGTCACATAGCTACTTACAACAGAAGGAGTATGGATAGATATGTGTTCCACTTCTGTCTGAACTAAAAGGACAGACAGAACTCAAACAAGTTCCTTCAAAATAAGGCATTTCTCCAAGAAAGAGACCCATCTGCAATGACCTGCAGTCTGCCTAGAGGGTACAGTGCCAGCAATGCTCAGTAAGCAACTGGAGGCATGACATAGTCCTGCCCTCATAGATCAATTAAAACAGAAATAAAACTGAAGGTACTAGTAAAACTCAGCAGTTCTGGCAGCATCTGTGGAGACAGAAACAGAGTTAACATTTCAAATTAAATGATTTTTCTCCCTAACAGGTGTGCACTCTCCCTGTGGCTGGCTGTGCTTTGGACAAATAACTTTTTGATAATGCTAAGTGGACTGCAAAGCAGTGAATTAATTGCAAAAACAACCTTTTGTTTACTAAAAAACACAAAGTTATATAGCCATACAGGTCAAGGGGGTGCCAAATTCAATGCCAGGTCTATATTAAGTTGGCTAACCTTGCTGTCCTAACCAATGTCAGCTGGAGCAGCAATAGGGGCACAAATTATCTCAATTCGCGGGAGAAAGTGAGGAAGAATGAAATGGAGAGAGAGAAAAAATTCTAGCAAGGCCTGACTGTTGTCCAGTGAACCCTGGAGGTCTGGACATTAAGCAAAGACTGGCTTTGCCTCAGCTGCTCCTTACTCTCAGTTTTCAGGTTAATGCATGGTTGAAAAGCAAGATATCAATGCAAGATAGAATGCCATCAACAACCAAAACCTACCATTTCCAGCAGAAAACTAGCAGAGGGAAGAGAAATAGAATAGACCAGAAGAACAGCTTGTGTAGGGATTAACAAGTCATACCAGTGCAATAGGCCTGAACCTCAGAGGATGGAATTAAAGCAGATTTCTGGTGCAGTGTATACAGATTATTATGCTGCATCTGCCAGCCTTCAGACAATTCAATTCACTCCACATGATATCAAGAAATGGCTGAGCGCATTGGATACCACAAAGGTTAGGGGCCCCGACAACATCGTGGCTGTGAAAAAACTTGTGCTCCACAGCTAGCCAAGCTGTTCATATACAGCTACAACATTGGCCTCTAGCTGACAATGTGGAAAACTGCTTATATATGCTCCACCCACAAAAGGCAAGAAAAAAATCCAATTGCAGCAATCCCCACCAATCTACTCTCAAATCTGCAGCAAGTAATGCAACGTGTAAACAACAATGCTACCAAGCTATCACCAATAATTTATTCACTGATGCTCAATTTGGATCAAGGCTTGATAACAACCTTGGTCCAAACATGGGCAAGAGAGCTGAAATTCAGAGATGAGATGAATGTGACATCAAGGCAGCATTGAATAGTGTGGCATCAAGCACTCTAAAATTGAAGTCAATGAGAATCAGGGTGAAAACTCTTCACTGGCTGGATTCATACTTAGCAAGAAGAAAATTGGTTGTGGATGTTGCAGGCTAATCATCTCAGCCCCAGCACAACACTGCAGGAGTTCCTCTGGGCAGTATGCTAGGATGAATCTTCAGTTGCTACATTAATGGCCTTCTCTTCATCATATCAGAAGCAGGGGTATTTGCTGATAATTGCACAGTATTGAGTACTATACGCAACTCCTCAGAATAATGAAGCAATCCGTTCAGATCTTGCTGCCTGTGAGGACAACATTCAGGCTTGGACTGATAAGTGGCAAGTAACACTCAGACATTTACAACACAGGAGGAGGCCATTCAGCCCATCGTATCTGTCCAGTCAACTAAGATCTGAGAACACTAATCCAATTTTCCAGTGCTTGGCCCATAACCCCAGAGACTATGGCAATGCATGTGAATATCTAAATACTTCTTAAATGTTATGAGCGTTTCTGACTCAACCACCATTTCAGGCAGTGAGTTCCAGACTCCCACAACCCTCTGGGTGAAAAAAAATTCTCTACAACTCCCCTCTTAGCCTTCTACCTTTTCCCTTAAATCAATGCCCCCTGGTTATTGACCCCTGAACTAACAGAAAAAGTGCCTTCCTATCCACCCTATCTATGCCTCTCAATCTTATACACCTCTATTAGGTTCTCTCTCAACCTTCGCTGCTCCAAGGAAAACAATCCCAGGCTATCCAACCTTTCCTCAGTCCCTCCAGCCCACCCGTGTTAAATAAGCACAGCTGCAGACTGATGTCCAGAATTGCTTGGAGTCAAGAGAGTTGCATTAAATGGTTAATAGAAAGGAAACATTTTTGTCATAAGTTAGCCTGAAACTGAGACTTAATTGCTAAATTTGGAGTTTAAAAATGATCCTGGGGTAAAGAATCTTAGGAGCATATTTCTTCAAAGGAAGCCAATAAAGAAAAACTAATTTAGGTTATTAACACATTAACATATAACATTCATGCTATGCAAGTGCTAAGCAATGACCATCTCCAATTTGGTGGAGTCTAATCACCTCCCCATGAAACTGACAGCACCATTGCTGAATTCCCCACTATTAACATCTTGAGGGTCATTATTACTGGAAACTTAACTAAAACAGTCACAAATTCTATTTCCACAAGAGGTGATCAGTAGGTGGATATTCTGCACTAAGTCACATCCTGCCCCCCTAAAGCCTTCCTACCAGCTACAAAGCACAAGTCAGGAGTGTGATGGAATATTCTCCACTTGTCTGGATGAGTGCAGCTCCAATAGAACTCAAGGAGCAACCTTCTTGATCAGCAAAACATTCACTGCCCCCCCACTGCCAGTGCTCAGTGGCTGCAGCATGTACCATCTACAAGATATACTGCAGAAATTCACCAAGGATTATTTGACAGTGCCTTCCAAATCCATGTCTAACATCACCTAGAAGAACAAGGGCAGCAGGTGTGTGGAACACTACCATCCTGACTTTTAAATGAATTGCCATTCATACTTCATCACTAGGTCAAAATTCTGGAGCTCCCTTTCTAACAGCATTATGGGTGTAGTTGCACCACATGGACTGCAGTGGTTCAAGACAGTAGCTCACCATCACCTTCTCAAGTGTAATTAGGGACTGTCAACAATGCCCACATTTCTTCTCGTTTCAGCTTCTCCCATTTTACTTAGGGTCGCCACAATGCTGGTCAAGAACCCATCCCCAACTGCTTCTGTCAACCATCATGTTCCAATCTCACTGCGTTTAAGTCTCTCGCCACCTCATCTTTCCATCCGGTCTTAGGTCCTCTTCTTCTCCTCCTTCCTGGCAGTCCCATCTCCATCATTTGCCTCACCATATTTCCTCTCTCTCTCTCCACAACAGGTGACTATACCATTTCAATCTCTTCGACAGCCACATCACGTGGATGAATAAAGAAAATCTACCCTGTACTATACCTAATTTGTCTGAACGTAAAGCTGTGCGAATGTAGTAAACCGAATTTTGCACCTTGAAGTTGCTGTATTTGCTTTACTAAGTAATTTACAGATTGTTACACAAAGGGAAAGGCAAAATTGAATTCCTTTACTTTCTTGCCATCTGTCCGTAAGCAGGGCTGTTTTTAATTTTTGAAATAGACTGTGGTGTGTTTCCCCAATCCCTCTGTCTGAGAGGTCCAATTTTTAAAAGCTTCAAGGAAGCTTAGACTTGACGCAGACTGTTGGTCAGCCTGGAGTCCTGCTTTGATGTTTACAGGCTGGAGTTTGGATAGCAGACTGAGGTACGAGTCTAGAAATGTAGGGCAGAAGCTTCATCATGTGACGTTGCCCATTAATGAGTCAGTTGAAGGCTAAAAAACAGTTTTTTTGCCTCTGGTCAAAATCCATTGTTCACCTTAGGAGATGGTGGCTTTCAGCATCTCTGAAGCTACAGTGAGTTTCGATAGTTCTCCATTTGTTATGGGACTAGGCTGGGGTGACAGATTTGCTGGTCCCTGGTTTCATTGATTGTAATGAAATCAATGAATGAGAGGTGTGAAGTTCCACAAGAACGAGGGCTGAGCTTTTGTCCTGTAACTGCTGCTGGAAATTTCCAGAAACTATAGCCAACTTGTGAATCACGTGATCTGCAGCAGCCACCTTTCGGTTCAGCAAAGACCACTTTTGTAAATAAGCAAAAAGTAGGGTTTGATTTAAGCAGTTTATGATCCCTTTCACGTCTTCGGTACATGACAATATCTTGTGCAAAAAAAACTTGGCAATGATGGCCAGACAAAATCACTGCCCAAGTGTGGACTGATTTTCTGATCTTTCTGATAACAATTCAAACATGCATTACAAAGAGATAAGACAACATTTTGGAAAACCTACCCCAGATAACATACCAAAAGCTCATTCTGTAAAGGTACTCTGTATTCAAAATTGCACCAATTAGTGAACTTTTATTCTGGTACTTTCTACCAAGAGATTCTTCATAGCCCAGTAGATGCTTCATTTGGCTCAGAAACAAGTGACAGTACATAGAATGCACAGATGTCTATGAAATTGTACAAAGAGTAATCCACAGGCAGAAATCTTGGTCCATCTATGCAGACTTTGCAGTGACGTGAATTTGCAGCTTAAAACTATCTTAAAATTTGTCACAACTGGAATTGAGAGAAATTCCACAAAGTATTTTTCTTATCACAAGTCTGCCCCCCACCCCCCCTCACCCCACCCCCCACCCCCCAGTTTCTTTCCAGAAGGTTGTAGTCACAGAATCACAGTGCAGAAGAGGCCCTTTGGCCCATCGAGTCTGCATCGACATGTGAGAAACACCTGCCCTACCTACCTAATCCCATTTACCAGCACTTGGCCCATTGCCTTGAATATTATGATGTGCCAAGTGCTCATCCAGGTACTTTTTAAAGGATGTGAGGCAACCCGCCTCCACTACCCTCCCAGGCAGTGCACTCCAGACTGTCACCACCCTCTGGGTAAAAAGGTTTTTCTTCACATCCCCCTAAACCTCCTGCCCCTCACCTTGAACTTACGTCCCCTCGTGACTGACCATTCAGCTAAGGGGAACAGCTGCTCCCCATCCACCCTGTCCTTGCTCCTCATAATCTTGTACACCTCGATCAGGTCGCCCCTCAGTCTTGAAGAAAAGAGTTGACGTTTCAAGTCCTCGTGACCCTTCGACAGAACTTGAGTTCGAGTCCAAGAAAGAGTTGAAATATAAGCTGGTTTAAGGTGTGTGTGTGGGGGGCGGAGAGATAGAGAGAGAGAGAGGTGGGGGGGGGGGATTGTGGTTGTAGGGACAAACAAGCAGTGATAGAAGCAGATCATCAAAAGATGTCAATGACAATAGTACAATAGAACACATAGGTGTTAAAGTTGGTGATATTATCTAAACGAATGTGCTAATTAAGAATGGATGGTAGGGCACTCAAGGTATAGCTCTAGTGGGGGTTTTTTTTTATATAATGGAAATAGGTGGGAAAAGGAAAATTTTTATAATTTATTGGAAAAAAAAGGAAGGGGGAAACAGAAAGGGGGTGGGGATGGGGGAGGGAGCTCACGACCTAAAGTTGTTGAATTCACTATTCAGTCCGGAAGGCTGTAAAGTCCCTAGTCGGAAGATGAGGTGTTGTTCCTCCAGTTTACGTTGGGCTTCACTGGAACAATGCAGCAAGCCAAGGACAGACATGTGGGCAAGAGAGCAGGGTAGAGTGTTAAAATGGCAAGTGACAGGGAGGTTTGGGTCATTCTTGCGGACAGACCGCAGGTGTTCTGCAAAGCGGTCGCCCAGTTTACGTTTGGTCTCTCCAATGTAGAGGAGACCACATTGGGAGCAACGAATGCAGTAGACTAAGTTGGGGGAAATGCAAGTGAAATGCTGCTTCACTTGAAAGGAGTGTTTGGGTCCTTGGACGGTGAGGAGAGAGGAAGTGAAGGGGCAGGTGTTGCATCTTTTGCGTGGGCATGGGGTGGTGCCATAGGAGGGGGTTGAGGAGTAGGGGGTGATGGAGGAGTGGATCAGGGTGTCCCGGAGAGAGTGATCCCTACGGAATGCCGATAAGGGGGGTGAAGGGAAGATGTGTTTGGTGGTGGCATCATGCTGGAGTTGGCGGAAATGGCGGAGGATGATCCTTTGAATGCGGAGGCTGGTGGGGTGATAAGTGAGGACAAGGGGGACCCTATCATGTTTCTGGGAGGGAGGAGAAGGCGTGAGGGCGGATGCGCGGGAGATGGGCCGGACACGGTTGAGGGCCCTGTCAACGACCGTGGGTGGAAAACCTCGGTTAAGGAAGAAGGAGGACATGTCAGAGGAACTGTTTTTGAATGCAGCATCATCGGAACAGATTCCGACTAGGGACTTTACAGCCTTCCGGACTGAATATTGAATTCAACAACTTTAGGTCGTGAGCTCCCTCCCCCATCCCCACCCCCTTTCTGTTTCCCCCTTCCTTTTTTTTCCAATAAATTATAAAGATTTTCCTTTTCCCACCTATTTCCATTATATAAAAAAAAAACCCACTAGAGCTATACCTTGAGTGCCCTACCATCCATTCTTAATTAGCACATTCGTTTAGATAATATCACCAACTTTAACTTTAACACCTATGTGTTCTATTGTACTATTGTCGTTGACATCTTTTGATGATCTGCTTCTATCACTGCTTGTTTGTCCCTACAACCACAACCACCCCCCCACCTCTCTCTCTCTCTATCTCTCCGCCCCCCACACACACACCTTGAACCAGCTTATATTTCAACTCTTTCTTGGACTCGAACTCAAGTTCTGTCGAAGGGTCATGAGGACTCGAAACGTCAACTCTTTTCTTCTCCGCCGATGCTGCCAGACCCGCTGAGTTTTTCCAGGTAATTCTGCTTTTGTTTTGGATTTCCAGCATCCGCAGTTTTTTTGTTTTTATCGCCCCTCAGTCTTCTCTGCTCCAACGAAAACAACCCAAGTCTATCCAACCTCTCTTCATAACTTAAATGTTTCATCCCAGGCAACATACTGGTGAATCTCCTCTGCAACCCCTCCAGTGCAATCACATCCTTCCTATAATATGGCCACCAGAACTGCACACACTACTCCAGCTCTGGCCTCACTAAGGTTCTATACAACTCCAACATGACGTCCCTACTTTTGTAATCTATGCCTCGATTGGTAAAGGCAAGTGTCCCATATGCCTTTTTCACCACCCCACTAATGTGCCCCTCCACCTTCAGAGATCTATGAACACACACGCTCCCTTTGTTTTAACTCCTCACTTGTGGGCTGATCTATTTCTAAAATTTCTCCTGCAAGGTTATGATTCGCATGCGAGCTTGGAGAATGAGCGTTAGTTAGCAGGGCAATTCCAGGGGTGCATTAGTGATCCTACTCTCAGGAGAAGTTTAGAGGTGCAGGTTCAGCATTGGGTTTGTAAATTAATTGTCTAGCCCCTCAAACCAGAGTAGAAATAATTTAGAAAGGTTTCCTATTTTAACCTATGGCTCCCCTGGTGCGCTCAGGGAGTACTTTCATGACAAAGTTATTTGCCATTTCACACCAAAAAAATTGTCACAAAGCAGGGGACAAATGTAGATTTGAATCCCACTCACTGAAATGCTTGGCCTGGATCATGTTGAGCAGGAAGGTGGCCAACAAGGTTTGTAATATTTTCCATCAGGCTAGGTACGCATAAAAAAAGAATACACATGGACAATCAGTTACAAAGGACAATGGCTGGAGCCCGGAGTAGCCATCTCAAGACCAAGGAAACCCAAAAAAAGCTGAGAACAAAATCCACAATTTATTACAAAAGCTGAGGGGTAAGATAAGGTCTACATCCAAATCACACTGATAATTGGATAACAATCTCACAACTATCAGTTCCTAACAAGATGTGGATACATGTCAACTTCTCAATCTCTAGCATTGTCTTATAAATGAAAGGCTTGCATTTATAGAACACTTTTCGCGACCTCAGAGCATCTCTTAAGTGCTTTACAGTCAATGAAGTACTTTTCAAAAATGTAGCACTTGTTAAAATGTAGTAACTGTTATAATGCAAGAATCATGGAAAGCAAAATGTACACAGCAAACTCCACAAACAGCAATGTGATAATTGTCAGGTAATCGGTTTCAGATTTTTTTTTAAACATAAAAACGGGAAAAATATTAGTCAGGACGCAATCACAATACTGCCTTAGGATCTTTTATGTCTACCTTAGAGAGAAGGGATTGCGGGGGTAGGGCTCAGTTTGATGAATCATGCAAAAAATGGCACCAGCAACAATGTTGCATTCTCTCAGCACTGCACACTGGGATGTCAGTCTAGATTGCGTCCAAATTCCTGCAGTGAGACTTGAAACCACAACCTTCTGACTCACGGTGACTCGTTGGGTAGTACTCTAAGTGCAGAGGGATCTGGGTGTCCTCGCTCATGAATCGTTGAAAGCTAGTATGCAGGTACAGCAGGTAATAAGGAAGGCAAATGGAATTTTGGCATTTATTGCGAAAGAAATAGAGTATAAAAATAGGGAAGTGTTGTTGCAACTGTACAAGGCATTGGTGAAACCACACCTAGAGTATTGTGCACAGTTTTGGTCCCCTTAATTGAGGAAGGATGTAGTTGCATTGGAGGCAGTTCAGAGGAGGTTCACTAGATTGATTCCAGAGATACAGGGCTTGTCTTATGAGGAGAAATTGAGCAGGTTTGGACTATACTCGCTAGAGTTTAGAAGGGTGAGAGGAGATCTAATTGAGGTATATCATATCCTAAAGAGGATAGACAAAGTAGATGTGGAGCGGATGGTTCCCTTTGTGGGGTATTCTAGAATGAGAGGCCACAGTTTTAGGCTAAGGGGTGGTAGATTTAAATCAGAGATGAGGAGGAATTATTTTTCTCAAAGGGTTGTGGAATTCACTACCTCAGGGTGCAGTGGATGCCGGGACACTGAATAAATTTAAGGAGGAGATAGACAGATCTTTAATTAGTAGCGGGTTGAAAGGTTATGGGGAGAGGGTGGGAAATTGGGAGTTGAGGCCAAAATGAGATCAGCCATGATTGTATTGAATGGCAGGGCAGGCTTGAGGGGCTGAATTGCCTACTCCTGCTCCTAGTTCTTATGTTCTTATAAGCTGTTTCTGCTATTTTCTAAAAAAAGTTTCGAGAGTAAGTTAAACATAACCTCTGTTGTTATCAAGTGATGACTATAAAGTCAGTTCTCCTTGGGTACTACTGAACGAATCTCATCTTTGTCCAATGCACTTACATTTTTGATATAATTATGTGGAATTGTAACTGTACAGAATGCTGTATAATAAGTCATCTCAATGGAATAACATTCTTGAACTGTCGTTACTCCTAATAAATCCTTTCACAAGAGTAAATCATACTTAACAGCAGTTTTTGTTTTCAAATTACATTTGATATCACTGCCCTTTTATGGTAGCTTGAGGCAGAAGCACACTTCTGACACTGGCTTATATAAAGTACCAGATACCAGAGCATGAAGTTCTGGAGCATGAGGTAGATCGAAA
Source organism: Carcharodon carcharias (assembly GCF_017639515.1). NCBI lineage: Eukaryota > Metazoa > Chordata > Chondrichthyes > Lamniformes > Lamnidae > Carcharodon > Carcharodon carcharias. The sequence continues at coordinate 16,877,159 of NC_054498.1, read as the reverse complement.
GTGACAAATACCAGGTTCAACAGAGTAAAATTAGTCAATCTGAGTTTCAGCAACCAAGTGTAGAATGGGTTCTAAATAATTCTGATTTTATCCAGGTATCTATTTAACTACTAAAACACAAACTATTCTCATTTTGTCCCAAATGCAAACAATCAAAAATCTTTCCCTACTACCACGTCGATTTTTGACCTTTGTAGTACTGATTTCAAAACTTATTAAACAAACTTGGATACAAAGCAGTTGGACATTTCAATATTCACAACTTCCCAATTCCCACATTGATGCAACACTAGTGACCCAAATTAGTTTCTCTATATTGGCTTCCTTTGAAGAATTATGCTCCTAGGGTCCAGGATCATTTTTATATCCCAGATTTCGCAATTAAGTCACAGTCTCAGGCTAACTTATAATGAAAATGTTTTGTTTCTATTAACCATATAATGCAACTCTCCTGACTCCAAGCAATTCATGGACATCGGTCTGCAGATATGTTGATTAAACATGAGTGTTAAATATATTAACCCTCCTGGGCTGGAGGGACTGAGCTATAAGGAAAGGCTGAATATCAGTCTGCAGATATCAAACTTATTATTCTATTGACAAAGATTTGTGTTCACCTTTTAATGGAAAACTGTCTCCAAATCTTTTATAATGGATTAACCATTAGGGGAGAATTTTAGGGCGGTTAAGATTATCAGAAAGGGAGCAGCACATTCATCCCCTCCAGCCCATTCTGTTGTTCAATTAGATCATGGCTGATCTATACATCAATTCCATTTGCTCCCAATCCTTCAGTTTCCTATCCAACAAAAATCTAGCATGCTCATCCTAATTTTTTCAACTGACCCATTATCCAAAGCCTTTTGGGGGGAGAGAATTCCAGCTTTCCACCACCCTATGTGTAAGAAAGTGCTTCTTGATTTCACTCGTTAATGGTCTAGCTCTAATTTTAAGATTATAATCCTTGAGCTGGATAACCTTGGCACAGGTAATAGTTTTTCTGTATCTAGTCCAATAAATCCTATCATTTTAAACACCTCAATTATAAAGTAAGAGAAGGACTACATCAAATAAACCATTTATTTGTCACAAAACCTTCAAAAAAAAAACATTATAGTTCCAAATTTCTTAGCATTGTAATGAAAGATATTATACAGAGCATATAACAGACCTCACTAAAGTAATTTTTGTGCACTATATCTGGAAATACTAATGTCTGATGTTATTTTCCTACTATTTAATCAGTTAAGAGTTAGCATCCAGTAAGTTTGTACTAAAATAAGGTGACTCAGGGCATCTTTCTGTTACACATTTTACAAATCAAACACTGTTGTATAATTTTCAGCATGACCAAAGTGGCCTCAATTTACTTTCGATATAATGAAAACGTTTCCTTTCTATTTTCAAACAGGCTCAAACCAATCAAGATGGTCGCAAAGTAAGTCACTTATAATCATAAGTCGTAACTGTTCAGGCCCTCAAATTAATTTTCCACCTCCGTTTTTATTTCCAAATGCAGCTTTGCAAAACACGCTGAGGACATTGCTACTGCACTATAATCAAAGGATACATTTGAAACTAGCATTATCGCAATTGTGGAATTTGTGAAATTAGTTCTAAATAGTATGAGTTCAAATAATTGCATGTCATTATAGCATTTTTAAAAATTTGTTTGTGGGATGTGAGCATCACTGCTCAGAGGGCATTTAAGAGTCAACCACATTGCTGTGGGCCTGGAATCACATGCAGGCCAGACCAGGTAAGGATTGCAGATTTCTCTTCCTAAAAGGAGATTAGTGAACCTGTTGAGTTTTTATGTCGATCAGCAATGGTTTCATCATCCGACTTCAAATTCCAGATTTTTCCCTCTGTGGTGGGATTTGAACCCAGGTATCCAGAACATTACCCTGGGTCTCTGAAATGCTAGTCAGTGACAATACCACTATGCCACCACCTCCCCCCCCATAGATATAAAGCATAGATGTATTGAAGGCAAAGCTAAGTAATCCTTTATTCATTTCTCCCTTGTGTTTAGGTTGATAGGATTAGATGAAAGGAGGTGGGAGGAGGGTCATATGGTGCACAGATAAAAAGCAAAACATTACAGATGCTGGAAATCTGAAATAAAAACAGAAAATTCTGGAAACACTCAGCTGGTCAGGCAGCACCTGTGGAGAGAAAAACAGAGATAACACTTCAGGTTGATGACAGCTCTGATGAAAGATTATCAACCTGAAACATTAACTCTGCTTCTCTCTCCACAGGCACTGCCTGACCTGTTGAGTATTGCCAGCCTTTTGTTTTTATTACCAACATTGGCCAGTTGGGGTGAGTGCCCTGTTTCTGTGCTGTACATGCTACGTAGGTTATTGTTTGCTAAATCAGGTTTGAAAGAGACTATTTTGGTCCAAATGGCCAGCCCAAGAGTTCGAGACACCAAATACACCATTCTTTTAGTGGAAAATTGTCTCAAGATCATTTATAATGGTTTAATCACTGGAAGAGAATTTTAGAGCACTAAAGGTCATCAGACAAGGTCCAATCCATTCAGCCCCTCCAGTCTCAAGTAATTTTTTAAAATAAATCCTAGTCCAACGCCCCTTATAATTATTGAAGTTAAAAGTCTTCCTGACATAGATTTGCAAAGATTAAAATATGGGGAGAGAAAGCTAGAGGGTGGTTTGTTTACATTGATAGTAGAAAGGCAAACCTTAATGGGGTTCATAAGCCTGCCTCAGTAGGGCTGGTTTCTCAGTTACTATCTGAATTGCTAGATAATGCTTAATGTTTTAAGGCCAAGGAAAAGGGCAAAAGACTTGCAGGACTCTAATGCTACAGTGGAAGAGATTCTTGTCAATGATTTTTATTACAAATCAACAACATTCAACCTTGTATCACTTGAAATAATGAAGCGTGGGGGTGGCAAAGATGACTAGATGACTTCCAAACAAAAAGTGTTATAAATATAAACAGCTGTGCAAGAATAAAAATCTGCAAAGGATTAACCACAAGGCTAGAAGGCGCAATAAAGCTAGACTTAAAAATAGATCCAGGTTCAATGTTGTTATATAATTAATTTGTTATTTGGCTGGTTATACGTTGCTTGCTTGTTCAAAACCCTGCAGTTTCACGTTACCGAAAAGACACTTTCTAATCAGTCAGTAATTGCTTTGTTAGCACAGAAGGGAAATAGAGAAACTGAGTAAATATTTCATGTGATATTGGAGCTCAGCAGAGACTCCCCACACATTTCTCTCCTCTGAATCATTTTATTTTTCTGGCGCTATTCCTTATGGGCTCTTGGAATACTGTCAGTAGAATTCAATTTGTTAAAATTATAAACTGAAGATAAGCAGGCATATGGCCATTTACATGGATTTTTGTAGCGGAATTTAATTTTCTTCAGAGATTTCAGGAACACAGGATCAACAAAATTTTTAATAATTCGGTGTTAAGCCATTTTGAGTATTAATGTGTATTTTTAGAATTTCACTCCAGCAGTTCCCACAGACGCTCCAATCCAATTGAAATGCCATGGCCTGGTGTCACATTCAACCAGCACCTTGAGAGATTTTTGTCCTCAATGTAAAAGGAACACAGAAAATTTGATATAAAAAGGTCAACTACAAAAGCATTTCTTTAAACTGAACTGTGACCAATTACTAAATACGGAAAGTAATACAGTCATATGTATGCAAATCTTCCCCTTTCCAACCTGCCCTGTGTCTGTTGCATCGGCCCTGTTTATTTAAATTGAATCACAACTACAGATAGTACTTGAGGACGAAGGAAAATAAATAAAATTGTTAGGTTCACTTATCATAAAAGCAAATTAGAATGCATCATTAATGGTGCATTAAAGTATAAAGTGACATATATCCAGTCATTAAAGATTGACAAATAACAAGAATTATGCATCTTCCATTGGTAAACTTTTTCCCCTCGTCCTTCTTGACCCTTATACAGCCTTTGGCATGGTTGACTATGCCATCTTGCTCCAAAGCCTCTCCACTGTCGTCCAGCTGGGTAGGGCTGTGCTCACCTGGTTCCATTCTCATCTGTCTGAACATAGCCAGGGAATAACTTATAATGGATTCTCTTCTTGCTCTTACATTGTTATCTCTGGTGCGCCCAAGGATCTATTCATGGTCCCCTGCGATTTTTCCTCACCGACAGTATCCAAAGGCACAGCATTAGTTTTCATTTGCATGCTAATGACACCCAGCTTTACATAATCACCACCTCTCTCAGCTTTTCCATGTTACTAAACTATTAGACTGCTTACCCAACATCCAGCACTGGATAAGCAGAAACTTCCTCTAATTAAATATCAGGAAGACTGATGCCATTGCTTTCAGTCCACACTCCAAACTCCATTCCCTAGCTACTGGCTCCATCCCTCTCCTTAGCAACAGTCCGAGACTGAATTAGTCGGTCCTCAACATTGTTGTCATATTTGACACTGAAATGAGCTTCCAACCACATATTCGCACTATTACGACCGCCCATTTCCACCTTCACAACATTTCCCCGACTTCATCCGTCTCAGCTCATGTGCTGCTGACACCCTCATCCATGTCTTCATTACATTTAGACTTGACTATTCCAATGCAATCCAGGCTGATGTCTCACATTTTACCCCATATAACCTTGAGGCCATCCAAAACTCTGCTGCCCACGTTTTAACTTGCAGCAAGTCTGATTCCTCTAGCATGCCTGTGCTGACAAAATGGCTCCCAGACAAGCAGCATCTTGATTTTAAAATTCTCTTCCTTGTTTAAAAACTCCTCCCTATCTTTGCAATCTTCTCCAGCCCCACAACCCTCCGAGATATATGCGCTCATTCAGTTCTGGCCTCTTGAACAATCCCAATTTTAATCGCTCCACCACTGGTGGCCATGCCTTTAGTTGCCTAGGCCCTAAGCTTTGGAATACCCTCCCTACACCTCTTCTCTCTTGCTCTCCTACCTAAAGGCACTTCTTAAAACCTACCTCCTTGACCAAACTTTAACCATGCCCACATGAAGAACCTTGATAAGATGTTACAGCATCTGTTAAGAGAAGATATAGACTAAAACTTCAAGTCTTTTCAGTTGAAAAAAAAATGAGATTTTTCACAATCCTTTTGAATAAAGGAAATCATTCTAATTCTTCCCCATCTCGGTTGATAAAATCCTCTTCAAAAAGAAATGTGGCATTAGTTACCTCAATTGTCATTCAATAACCCACAATAATGCTGCTCCCTTCCAAAAGAAGGTACTTTGTTCCACTTGTGAACAATGTTTATGGGGGTAAGCAGAAAATGACATTGCCTCCATTTGTAGGAGACGCTTTACATGAAATGTATGGAATTAGCCATGAAAGACAGAAGCAGGGTAATTAAGCAAATTCCTGTCTGCAGTGATCCAAGGCCTGAAGCGCAGTTTCTGCCATTTACAGCACTGAAGGGGAATCTATACTAAATGCAATCAATTAAGAAGTTAAATGATTACTCAATATGAACTTAAATAAATCCAGCATATTGTAAATGCTACGTTTTCTAACAAAGCAAATGCCAGCCCCTGCAGATCATGTTTGCATGATGTACATCATCTCATACTTTAAACATATAAAATATGACAGGCCTAACGCTTGCAAGATTTTAAAGCAGACTAGAAACACATTGTAAGCACTGCCTCAATGTACAGGATATTTGACCATTAATACAGAATAATTTGTCAGAATAATCTTGGCTGCTGTGGCTCAAAGCACAGTATGGAATCTCTTTCATTACTCACACACTGCAAGCCAAAAAATTATTACTCTGGGAAGTGCAACTTAAACTCAATTTAATGTGCTTATTACTAAACTACTGATGTCTAATGCAGTCTAATCACAAAATTGTGAGCTCTGAAATTCAAAGCAAGCTTTCAGTAAACATTAAATTTTTTTGAGATGTAGAAAGTAAAGTGCTGTAAAGCATTCTGTAAAAGCTATTTATTCTATTGAACGTTATTAGCTTCAATTGAAAGTTATCAAGACCAAAACACAAAAAAGGCCTGATTTTGCTGAAAACGAAAGGTTTTCCTTTCTCTCTCAATCTGTCCCAATATTTGTCTTTCTGCACCCATTAGAGTGGGTAAAATTCATCCTCCTCTTTATATCCCAGATCTTTAATCTCTTTGGTTAAGGCATTGCCTGCGCTATTGTTTGCCAAGGCCCCAGATGCCATGTTGTACCATTATCAGCACACACTTCCAGAAACTTTGTGGGCAAAATTTTTGAAACTTAAACTTCCAATTGTCAGTCTAACAAGAAGAGCACACCACAGTATGCCCTGCTTTAGCAAAATCTGGCCCTTGATGATGAACAGTGTGGCAAAACCATTCACTATATCCTTCTTAAGGACCAACCTTGGGTCCTATATTGGAGCTTTTGTTACAAAATGTTTCTATCAGGGAATTCTTGTTCCTGCACACCTCTGCAAAATTTGAGGACGACTAAATAAAACACTGCGACAGTACTTAAGTTAGTGCTCTATAAAGGAAAAATCTGCATCATTTTAGAAACCCAGTGGATTCCCAACACACACACATACACACACACACACACACAAATATGACCAAGAACACGTGTGTACAGCCTAAGAAAAACCTTAAAGTTTGGTTAGTTAGTTATTTCGCTGTCTGAACAAGAGATTGATTTTTACATAGTGAAGTGCAGTAGGACACTCCTTGAACATGGCATCTATCACCTCATTGAACATCACCCACCTGTCCTATTTAATGCTGCATTTTGTAAAATTAAAATGGTGACATTTACTAAAGGCAACTATAAATTAACAGAAAAACATTGAACGTAACTACAGTATGTGAAAGCCATAGCTATCAGGGAATAAGCCAAAATACTGCACTAAATTTAAAATGAATCAAGTTGTACATTGCTCAATACTGTACCTGCTCATGTCCTCAATGAATAGTTTTACCACAAAAATGTAAAGTTTGCATATATAGATCAAAACAGATAAACCACATTTTATGAAAAATAACGTAAATAAAAATATTGACTATCACAGCAGTTCTGAAACATTGCATTCTTAATTGATCGATTCTACAATATAACAAAGCATTAGTGAAACATTTCACAACATTGTTGGATGGACAGAATGTTAACATTGTACAAATGCAAACGTTTCACTGTGCCCCCATTCAAAAAAAATCATGCGACTGCATTGCTTGCTGTGTTTACATGGTGCCCAATTCAATTTTTCCACTTCAAAATTAAACAGTAGGAAAATCCACCAGTCAGATTGCAACTATGAATTAGTAATTCCACAAACTGGCATGCTCCAAGCAGCCAGATTCAAACCCTTGCTGTTTTTCACTCTCACTGTATCACCCAGCTCCCACAGTTGCACTATTTTGGGCCATCCAGCACACACAAAATCTAATTTTGCTGCTTTGCCACCAGCACAACACACCTTTGGCTCTCGTTACTGAGACTAAATGGGGTGCGATCAAAACAACAACAAAAAACCCTCCAAGCTATTGTATTACTCTCCATCGGAGACAGGGAAGCTAAACTTGAAGCAAGTCTGTACTACCAACAGCACAGGCAGCAATTATTTTTAATTATCAGTTGCTGTTAAATTAGGGGGTCTTTTTCTAAAAATTTTGGATGCTAAGAAGCACCATAATTTAGATGGCACAAACACTGAATTAAACCAGCAGCGATTTGGGTTACAGGGAGGGAAGGCGAAAGATCTAGATGAAAATGGATCGGCGTAACAGAAAAAAAACAGCTGTTTGTGAAAATTTACTTTCTGGCCTCCCCAGCCATTGAAAACTATTGGCTCTTGCTGGCATATAGTTAGGTGCAAGGGCATCAATCACCCTGTATGATCCAAGTGGCCATTTTCCACACACCAGCCGGCCCAGCAAGGGTCAGTGAGCTACTCGGTTGTGAAAGCAACAACCATAAAACTCAATTCAGTCTTCAGCCACACATACGAATGTTTCAAAACCAAGGCAGCATATCTATCACAAGCAGGATCGCTGTGTGATATTTTACTCCTTCTAGGCATGGGAGAGTCAGGGCCAATTGTTGCATTCTAACTGCTGCCCCAGGTGAGATCTGTCTCACTGCAGACCTAGAATTCAAGCTTGGACTTTCCTGGACAGGATCGCTCAATATGACAGAGGACAGCATGAATACAAAATAAGCCATGGCAAATTTTTGTTAAAATAAAATTATTGTTCTCAAACCCCCCACCCACCCACCCCTGCCACCACTCCAAAAGAATGGCTTCCTTCCATCCACAAGCACCTGCTATTGTTTCCCAGTGCTCCCTCCAATATGGGGAGGACAGCAGAAAGCTTGCAGTGATTCAAACTGCCCCTCTTACACACAGTTTGCAACACCTGTGCTGACTCTAACTGAAAGCCAAATATTGGCTGCAAAGCCAACATTTGATGGCAGAACTAGAATTTTTGAGAGAAGGTACCATGTAAACAGAGCAAAAACATTCAGCCTGTAGACAGGTCTCAAAAATGCAAACTTCAAATGCAAGTACAATAATTTTATATCTCATCATTTTACAACCAAAAAAGAAAACATGGTAAATCCTCTCCAATGGGACAGCACATTAGATGCTGCAGTCCTGCATCAATTGCAAGGTGAAGAACTCAATTACTTATGCAGGGATACTCAAGCATAAAAGTCACTGTTAGGACAGAAAAGGGGAAAGGCAAAATGATGAGGGAATATAATCCTATCGTGCTACCTTGAAATAACAGGAATGGCAGCAAATGCATTTGCACACTTTTTTTGAACTATAAATTTGCAGTTAAAAAAATGAAAATATGGAACTACTTCATGAAGGAAGTCAGGTGAAAAGTAAATTTTGATCCCAAGTGACCAAATTATATAAATATATAGTATAACCATATCAATGAATTGGGTGCTGGTGACATAACACCTTGGAGGGCTTGTGCGGCAGAATACCAACTCCCCAAGAGCCATGGTTTCAATTTCATGGTTACGGGTCAAAAGCATCAACAGAACAATCAACCACCACCAGGGTGACATCACAAACCAATCAGCTAAGCTAGGAAGGAACTGAAGCCGGAAGCCCAGTCTGTCAGCTATATAATATTACTGTAGTGCTGAAAAAGCATAACTAAATTTCTCCAAATCCCCCAAGAACTAACTGAATAACCATCTCCAGTACATTTTATACCAGCCTCCAATCCAAGCTACATCTTTAAACATTAATTATATGTTCCCCAAATTCCATACATTTCTTTCCCTTTAATAAATGGTTGGAAGCATGAGATTCTCTAGCTGCCTTGCAAAATGGAATAAAACTCACGTGGGCCCAGGAAATAAACTGTTTCGATAGAAGAACTAGACACGAACAGCTGTAAATACCCAGACAATTTGACTGTCAATATTTAAGGAAACTAAGCTCAATGACGGAGCTCTTCCGTGTAATTATCTCAAATACTCTGAAGTCCTGAACATTAGAGTGGCTTACACAAATGTGTAGTTGTCAAGTAAAGGGACTGTACCATTTTTTTAACATATATGTTAAAAGGACAATGAGCATTTCTTGGTCTCTCTGAGCTTTAAGTTTTTAGTTATCGGTTGGTTGCCTTTTTTACTGGTTTTTGTCTAGCTTAGTTCACGCTATTTTTCAATACTTTGGTCGACAGCACCAAATTCTACAAAAGAAAATGTTGCATCACATTTACATTTTTTGACCAAAAATAATCATTGCAATAAATATTCTGAAATTTTCAATTTTACATTGGACATTAAAACTTCAGTGAATTAAATGTTCTATAACATTGAGATTCTTCCTTAATCCTACCAAAAAGGAGAGAAACTTGATTTTTTTTCTCAAAGAAACAACTTCCCCGCCTCCAACAGTCCATTCAAGCAGACAATTTAAGGTACAAAAAACTCTCAAATCATTCTCAAGCTTTCCTCAAAATAGGTTGACATGGGAAGTAAAGAAATAATTTTGCAAAGCTTTAAGATTTTGCTTTTCATCTGACATGATTACCTGCCACTTCTAACAAATGTTTCTTACTCACTTTGAACCTTGAAGTATATTATGAAGGCTCTGGACACAATAATAGAAACCAATTGTCATTAGCAGTGCAGGGTTAAATTAAAATCAATCTCTTGTTTCAGCTGCAATTCTGTTTGCAGAATAAAGTGGCTTTTATCAGATAACGGCTGCTGCTACACTAACTAAGCTTTCATTTTGTTGTTGTTGCTAGTAAACTTTTACCATAAGGACATAAGAAATAGGAGCGAGAGTAAGTCATACAGCTCCTTGGGCCTGCAATGCTGTTCAAGATCGTCATGACATGTCCATTTTTCCAGCCACTCCCCCTATCCCTTAGTGCCCAAAAATCTATCAATCTCAGCCTTGAATACATTCAAAGACTGAGCAACCACAGTCCTCTGGGTTAGAAAATTCCAATTATTCACAACCTTCAGTGATGAAAATTTCTCCTCATCTCAGTCCTAAATGGTCAACCCCTTACCCTGAGATTATGCCTCTTGGTTCCAAACCCTGCGAACGGGAAACAGCCTCTCAGCATCTACCCTGTCAAGCTTCTCGGAATTTTATATGTTTCAGTGAGATCACTTTTCATTGTGATCAGTTAAGGCAGGAAGCCTATCTAACACCAAGTGCGAATTCCTACACCACTTGGATTACAGCAGTTTAAGAAAGCAGCTCACCACCACCTTCTCAAAGGCACTAGCAACAAATTTCGTTCTGGCTGACAACTATCGTATTCCAAGAATGAATTTTTAAAAATTAAGATTTGTATGACAACTTTACCAGGAGGTGCTTTTTATACTTAAATAATATATTTTGAGTAACTCCCAAAATACAAAACTGAGATGCTATCCATTCATACATAATTAGACACACTGTTTTATGGGGGCTGAATCTGTCAAATTTTGTTTTTATTACATGAGATGAAAGGATTTTCAGCAGTGTTTGTGGGATTATGTTCCATGGTTCTATTTATTTTTTCCCCATAAAGGCTGCATTTAAATAGCCTTGATGACATCTCTATAAAGATACTGGCTCAACATCTCCAATCAAAACAGCCAAGCTAATTTTCAGGATCACTCTGACCTTGTAATGCCTCCACTGCTTTCCTGTAGAAGATGCTGAATTACATTAAGTAACATCTCCTTCAAGCTCGAGAGACAATACTGACAGGACGGAAAAAGCAGTGGAAATGGAATGAAACTACCATACTTAAAAAAAATATGCACTGTCATCAGCATCAGGCTATAGAATTTCCTCAATTTAGATATTGCGGTGACGAAACTGGGTCTCTGCGTGGTGATGTAAAGGATAATATAAATATATCTCTGATTAATCCTTTACAGTTAGATTCCTTTCATTACTTCCGGCTTTATGCAATTATTTCCAATGCATTTGCTACCTTTTCCTAAACTTGACAAAAACAGCCAATGACTTAGCATATTTTAATTGCCATCTCAGATCTTGGTAAAATGTTATTAGAACAGATTTCCTTCCCCTTTTCGGTGTCCTCAATTATAAAGAAGAATGAATGTCAAATGGGAAATTTTGAGAGTGCCTCTGCGCTGCAGTACCATATTGCATTCACCACTTGCAACTCAGACACTGCATTCTGCAAGACACCAGCTCAGAATAGAAAAGCACCAGTGAAACAAAATTGTTTTATCTAAAAAAAACAAACTGTGCTATTACAACCTGATCTCTTTGAAAACATTTTACACTGAAGGCAGATGTAAAAAGAAAACAGTTTGGTCATTAAAGGTGAGGGGGAGAAGAGGGGGGATTTGGGCACTAATACAGCATTGAGTTTGCATTTGTTTGAGCCGGTAAACATATATTGAATACATATTGATATTCTAGAGATAGGTAATGTGAAAATAAGGCAATTTGCAATAGTTTAAAAGTGATATGGAATGCAATTAAATTGAGCATACCAGGTTAGAAAAAAAAAGTTTGAAATTCAATTAAATAGAACACATTTAGCGATGAGCAAGGCAAAGTCTTAATCCTCTCTCAGGTTCCTACATTACCCCCACCTCCCCCAACCTGTCCCCCAGAGCAAATCTGACAGTTCTGCACCGCCCCCCCCCCCCCACCCCACCCATTCCCCCAGGGAGGGAGGGAGGGAGGGAGGTCTGACCGATCCTACCCCCACCCCCTCTCCCAACCTTTCCCCCAGAGCAAATCTGACAGTTCTGCACCGCCCCCCCCCCCCACACCCCACCCATTCCCCCAGGGAGGGAGGGAGGGAGGGAGGTCTGACCGATCCTACCCCCACCCCCTCTCCCAACCTTTCCCCCAGAGCAAATCTGACAGTTCTTCACCGCCCCCCACCACCCCCCCCCCCAACCCCCCACCACACTCATTCCCCAAGGGAGGGAGGGAGGGAGGGAGTTCTGACCAATCCTACCCCCACCCCGTCTCCCAACCTGCCCCCCAGAGCAAATCTCATGGTTCCTAACCACCACCCCCCCCCCCCCCCCCAACTACCCCAGGGAGGAGGGAGGTCTGACCCGCACCTTCCAACCATCCCCCCCAACTTCACCCCAGGGCAAATCTGATGGTTCCTAACCGCCCCCCCCCCCCCCCCCCCAAAACTCCCCCAAGGAGGAGGGAGGTCTGACCTGGTCTTACCCCCCCCCCCCCCCCCCCAGGGGAATATGACGGTTCCTAATCCCCCCCCCCCCCCCCAAAGGAAGCCCTGCCCCCCAGCCTGGGACTCGGGGCACTCACCGTTCTGTCCGCGGGCCGGTGCTAGGCTGAGCCAGAGCAGGGCGGACACGGCGGCGCTGAGCCAGGCCGGGCCGCGGGCCGTTGCCATGGTGCTGCTGGTGCTGCTGCTGCTGCTCGTTCCGTCGATTGCGCCGCTCCCGCTGCTGTCCCGACTCGGTCCGCACGGACTGCACCAACTCCTCCGTCCCCTCCTCGCCCCCCCTCCCCCCTATCCAGGTAAAAACCCACTCGCGCGAGACCTCAGCAGCCGAGGCGCCGCGAGATCTCCGGCAGAATCGACACCCCCAGCCGCGCGCACGCGCGCCAGCAAGAGGGTGCGCGCAGCCAGGTGACGTGTGTCTGCCTTGCAGGCTGTGCAGCCATTTTGCACATCCTGCCACAAGAGGCACTGTGGTACAGTTCCACACCCTGCAGCAGGAGACACTGTGGTGCAGTAGCACACCTTGCAACAGGGGGCTTTATGGTGCAGCTCCACACCCTGCAGCAGGAGGCACTGCGGTGCAGTTTCACACCCTGCAGCAGGAGACACTGTGGCGCAGTAGCACACCTTGCAACAGGGGGCTTTATGGTGCAGCTCCACACCCTGCAGCAGGAGGCACTGCGGTGCAGTTTCACACCCTGCCACCAAAGTCGCTGTGGTGCAGTTCCACACACTGCCACGAGGCTTTGTGGTGCAGTTCCACACTCTGCCATCGAAGGCACTGCTCCATACCCTGCTACATGAAGCGCTGTGGTGCAATTCCACTCCCTGCTACATGAAGCGCTGTGGTGCAATTCCACTCCCTGCTACATGAGGCGCTGTGGTGCAGTTCCACTCCCTGCTACATGAGGCGCTGTGGTGCAGTTCCACTCCCTGCTACATGAGGCGCTGTGGTGCAGTTCCACACCCTGCTACATGAGGCGCTGTGGTGCAGTTCCACTCCCTGCTACATGAGGCGCTGTGGTGCAGTTCCACACCCTGCTACATGAGGCGCTGTGGTGCAGTTCCACTCCCTGCTACATGAGGCGCTGTGGTGCAGTTCCACACCCTGCTACATGAGGCGCTGTGGTGCAGTTCCACACCCTGCTACATGAGGCGCTGTGGTGCAGTTCCACACCCTGCTACAGGAGGCACTGTGCTGCAATTCCACACCCTGCTACAGGAGGCACTGTGGTGCAGTTCCACACCCTGCTACATGAGGCGCTGTGGTGCAGTTCCACTCCCTGCTACATGAGGCACTGTGGTGCAGTTCCACACCCTGCTACATGAGGCACTGTGGTGCAGTTCCACACCCTGCTACAGGAGGCACTGTGGTGCAGTTCCACTCCCTGCTACATGAGGCACTGCGGTGCAGTTCCACACCCTGCTACAGGAGGCACTGTGCTGCAATTCCACACCCTGCTACAGGAGGCACTGTGGTGCAGTTCCACTCCCTGCTACGTGAGGCACTGCGGTGCAGTTCCACACCCTGCTACATGAGGCACTGTGGTGCAGTTCCACACCCTGCTACATGAGGCGCTGTGGTGCAGTTCCACACCCTGCTACATGAGGCGCTGTGGTGCAGTTCCACACCCTGCTACAGGAGGCACTGTGGTGCAGTTCCACACCCTGCTACATGAGGCACTGCGGTGCAGTTCCACACCCTGCTGCCAGGGGCACTGCTCCACAACCTGCTGCAGGGGGTATTAGCTGACATCCCTTTGAAAGTTGACGACTTCTCGGGGTTGCGATGTGTCTTCACGGGACATGACCCTGGTAGAAGCCTGTGTGTGACTTCATTTAATTTGGATTCCTTGGGACGCCATCATTGTCCACACGATCTGGACAGGTGGTCAAATTTCATTGACATGTCTAACCATGAAGACTGGGACTACCTTGCCGCTGCAACCGTCTTCCTTCTGACTTCACAGCCGGTTTCTTCGCCTGAGGTGAGGACTACTTGGACCGCACTTTGGCATCTCCTCCCAAATGGGTGACCAAGAGTGACATCACAAGACAGCGTGAGAAAGCGGCGGGGAGATCAGAACCAGTGCGAGAGCTGAGAAGCATCAAAAAGTGACGTCAGCACAAAGGTGAGAGCTGACTGGTGAGTAGTGGGTAAATGTTTTTCTCCAGTTTTTTTCTCCAGTTTAAAATAGCTAAGTAAAGGTAAGGGTTCTAGTTTTTATTTAAAGTACATAAATAATTTAACTTTTCTTCACTGTATTTAACTTAAGGTAAGGGTTTTTTTTCAACTAGAGGCATGGCAGGGCAGCTCAGTCCTGTGTTATGTACCGCCTGCAACATGTGGGAAGTTGTAGTGGCTCCTTGTGCTCTGACCGAACACTTGTGCAGGAAGCGCCTCCAGCTGCAGCTCCGTGTTTCGGAGCTTGAGCGGCAGCTGGAGGCGCTGAGGTGCATCCACGAGGCTGAGAGTTTTGTGGGTAGCACGTTTTTAGACACGGTCACCCCACAGCTTACGGAAGTGCAGACAGAGAGGGAATGGGTGACCATCAGTCAGAAGAAAGATGTCAGGCAGGTAGTCAGGAAATCCCCAGGGCGCATCTCGCTCGAGAACCGTTTTTCTGTGTTGGAAAACGGTGAGAGTGACGGTTCCTCTGGGGAGTGCAGCCACGCTCATGGCACTGTGAGTGGCTCAGCTGCATGGTGGGGGGAGGAAAAAGAGGGGAAGAGCAATAGTGGTAGGAGACTCGATAGTAAGGGGAACAGACAGGCATTTCTGCGGCCGTAGATGTGATTCCAGGATGATATGTTGTCTCCCTGGTGCCAGGGTCAAGGATGTCACTGAACTGCTGCAGTGCATTCTAAAGGGAGAGGGCAAACAGACAGAGATCATGGTACATATTGGTACCAACAATATAGATAGAAAGAGGGATGAGATCCTGCAAGCAGAATTTAGGGAGCTAGGAAGCAGATTAAAAAACAGGACCTCAAAGGTAATTATCTCTGGATTACTTCCAGTGCCACGTGCTAGTGAGTATAAAAATAGGAGGTTAGTCCAGATGAATGCATGGCTGAAGAGATGGTGCAGGAGGGAGGGCTTTAGATTTCTGGGACATTGGGACCGTTTCTGGGGGCGGTGGGACCTGTACAAGACAGACGGGTTGCACCTGAACTGGAATGAGGCCAACATCCTTGCGGAGAGGTTTGCTAGTGCTGTTGGGGAGGTTTAACCTAATTTGGCAGGGGGGTGGGATCCTGAGAGGAGGTTCAGCAGGGGGAGATGCACAGCCAAAATTAGAAGAGAGAGAAAGTGAGTCTGGAAGGCATAGAAATTATAGGCCAGTTAAAGCACAAGGGAGTTTGGCAAGGTTGGATGGTATTTATTTTAATGCAAGGAGTCTGACGAATAAGACAGATGAGTTGAGGGCACAAATTAACACATGGAAGTATGATGTCATTGCTGTCACAGAGACATGGTTGAGAGAGGGGCAGGATTGGCAGCTCAATATTCCAGGATATAGGGTCTTCAGACAAGACAGGGAAAGAGGTAGAAGAGGAGGGGGTATCGCAATATTGACCAAGGAATCAATTACAGCAGTAAAGAGGGATGACATCTTAGAAGGCTCCTCAAATGAAGCCATATGGATAGAACTGAAAAACAAAAAAGGAGCAATCACATTGCTGGGAGTGTACTATAGGCCCCCAAACAGTCAGAGTGAAATAGAAGAGCAGATATGTAGGCAAATTTCAGAGAAGTATAAAAATAATAGGGTAGTAATAGTGGGGGATTTCAACTTCCCCAACATTAACTGGGTTGGTTATAGTGTGATAGGTTTAGAGGGAGTGGAACTCTTAAACTGCATCAAGGAGAGCTTTTTAAGCCAGTATGTAGTAGGTTCTACAAGGGAGGGGGCGGCCCTGGACTTAATTTTAGGGAATGAAGCTGGGCAAGTGGTAGAGGTATCAGTAGGGGAGCATTTGGCAGATGGTGATCATAACTCCGTTAGATTCAAGATTGTTATGAAAAAGGACAAAGATGGGCCAAAAATCAGAGTTCTAAATTGGGGGAAGGCCAATTTTAATAAGATCAGATATGATTTGGCCAGAGTGGACTGCGAGCAGCTGCTTTTAGGTAAATCTGCGTCAGAGCAGTGGGAATCATTCAAGAAGGAAACAGGGAGAGTACAGGGCCAACATATTCCAGTAAAGACAAAGGGTGGGACCAACAAATCCAGGGAACCCTGGATGTCGAGAGATATACAGGATTGGATAAAGAGACAAAAGGGAGGGTTTTGGCTAATACTGAGGGCTCAAAACAGAAGTCCTAGAGGAGTATAGAATGTGTAGGGAGGAACTTAAAAAAAAGGATATTAGGAGAGCAAAAAGGGGGCATGAAAAACATTGGCAGGTAAAATAAAGGAAAATACAAAGTTATTTTACAAATACATTAAGAGTAAAAGGAGAACTAGGGAAAGATTAGGGCCCATTCAGGACCATAGTGGTAATTTGAGTCGGTGTTCACAAGTGAGAGGGATGACAGGGGTATAGAAATCAGGCTGTGCAGTGAGGCAGGGGAGGAGATAGGGGCACTGGCAATAATTTTCAATACCTCTCTGGCCACAGGAGAGGTACCAGAGGACTGGAGGACAGCCAACGTGGTACCGTTATTCAAGAAGGGAGGAAGGGATAAACCAGGGAACTACAGGCCAGTTAGTCTAACCTCAGCAGTGGGGAAACTATTGGAAGCAATTCTGAGGGACAGAATTAATCTACACTTGGAGAGGCAGGAATTAATCAAGGACAGTCAGCATGGTTTTGTTAAGGGGAGGTCATGTCTGACTAATTTAATTGAATTTTTTGAAGAGGTGACCAGTTGCGTGGATGAGCGCAATGCATTTGACATAGTCTACTCAGCAAGGCTTTTGATGAGGCCCCACATAGGAGACTGATAACAAAGGTAAGAGCCCAAGGCAATTTGGCAAGTTGGATCCAGAATTGGCTGAGTGACAGGAAGCAGAGGGTGATGGTCGATGGGTGTTTTTGTGACTGGATGCCTGTGTCCAGTGGGATTCCACTGTTGGGTCCCTTGCTGTTTGTGGTATATATAAATGATTTAGACTTGAATGTAGGAGGGTTGATCAGTAAGTTCGCAGGTGACACGAAAATTGGTGAGGTGGTAAATAATGAGGAGGATAGCCTTAGATTACAGGAGGATATAGATGGGCTGGTCAAATGGGCTGCTCAGTGGCAAATGGAATTTAATCCAGCTAAGTATGAGCTGATGTACTTGGACAGGACAAACACAGCACGGGAATGCACGATGAATGGTGGGACCCTGGGAAGTACCGAGGATCAGATGGACCTTGGTGTGCATGTCCACGGGTCCCTTAAATTAGCGGGACAGGTAGATAAGGTAGTTAAGAAGGCATATGGGATACTTGCCTTTATTAGCCGAGGCATAGAATATAAGAGCAGGGAGGTTATGCTGGTACTGTATAAAATGCTGGTTAGGCCACAGCTAGAGTATTGTGTGCAGTCCTGGAATCTGCATTGTGGGAAGAATGTGATTACATTAAAGAGAGTGCAGAGGAGATTTAACAGGATGTTGCCTGAGCTGGAGAGTCTTATGAGGATAGACTGGAGTTATTTTCCCTGGAGCAGAGGAGATTGAGGGGGGACATGATTGAGGTGTATAAAATTATGAGGGGCATAGATAGGGTAGAGAGGAAGGAACTTTTCACCTTGGTGGAGGGTTCAATACCCAGGGGGCATAGATTTAAGGTGATGGGCAGGAGATTTAGAGGGGATGTGAGGAAGAATTTTTTCACCCAGAAGGTGGTGGGATTCTGGAATTCACTGCCTGAAAGGGTGGTAGAGGCAGAAGCTCTCATAACATTTAGGAAGTATTTGGATGTGCACTTGCAATGTCATGACATACAGGACAATGGGCCTATTGCTGGAAAATCGGATTAGAATAGTTAGGTACTTGTTTGACTGGCGCAGACTGGATGGGCTGAAGGGCATTTTTCTGTGCTGTGGACCTCTATGACTCTATTAACAAAAACACAGAGCTCCTGACACCATCCTTCAAGAGCTTGTCGGAACAGACAAGCCTCTCCACTCAACTGAGGCAGCAATCCACAGAGAAGGGTACACTGGTGCTGTTTCATACATAGGAGGCACTGTGGTGTGGTTCTGCATCCTACCACTGGAGGCACGGTGATGCTGTTCCATACCTTGCCACAGGATGCACTGTGGTCCCTGTGGATTAGGGACCAAAAAGGGGATTTACGCATGGAGGTAGAGGGCGTAGTTGCAAGATTAAATGAATACTTTGCTTCTGTCTTTACCAAGGAAGAAGATGCTACCCAGGCCATGGTGAAAGAACAGGTAATTCAGACACTAGGAGGTGCAGTGGTGCTGTTCCCTCTGCTCGAGTTCTCCTATGAACACCAATACAGCTATTACCTGGATGCAAGCTGCTGTGTTGGCAGCTGCTTTAGTTGAGGTCACTGGTAACTGCAGGTAGGAAATTAAATAAAAACAAAAAATGCTGGAAGTTCTGGAAAAATGATGGAATGGGCCAGACCTGAAACATTAACTCTGTTTGTCTCTCCACACCTGCTGCCTGACCTCCTGAGTATTTCCAGCATTTTCCTTTTTTATTTCAGATTTTCAGCATCTGTAGGAAGCAGGTAGGTAATTGGCTGGTGAGTGTTTCTTAATTATTTTATCTAGATGAGGGAATAAGCTGGTGAGTCTTATCTTTTTCTAAAGTAAGGCTTATTACAACTAGTAAAGTGTATTAAGTATTAGTAAGATTTATTCGTAATGATAAATTGATATTCATAGTAGTAAGATTCATCATAAGTAGCAAGGTTATTAACAGGGAAATGGCAGGGCTGCTCCTACCTCAAGGGTACTCATCCTGTGCTATGTGGGAACTCCAGGATGCTTCCCATGTCCTGGATAACCATTTGTACAGGAACTGTCATAGGTTACAGTAGATTGAGCTCCAAGATTTGGAACTCAAGCAGCAGCTGGTGTCACTGTGACGTATCCATGAGGTTGAGAGCTTCTTGGATAGCACGTTTATAGATGTGGTGACCCTGCAGCTTAAGTGTACACAGGAAGAGAGAGACTGGGTGACCACCAGACAGTCAAGTAGAAAAAGGCAGGTATTTCAGGAGTGCATCCCCCTCTACAATCAGTGTTCAGTTCAGAGTGATGGTACATCTGGGAAATGCAGCCAGAGCCAAGTCCATACCACCACAGGTGTCTCAGCTATATGAGGGGGCTGGAGGTGGGGGTGGGGGAGTTACAAGGAAGACTGGAAGAGGAATAGTGATAGGTGATTCGATAGTTAGGTTTAGACAGGTGTTTCTGTGGCCGCAGAGGTGAATTCGGGATAGTATGGTGCCTCCCTGGTGCCAGGGGCAAGGATGTCACTGAGCAGCTGCAGAGCACTCTGAGTGGGGAGGGTGGACAGCCAGCAGTCATGGTCCACATAGGTACAAAGACATAGGCAGAAAGAGGGATGTTGTCCAGCAGTCAAGATTTAGGGAGCTAGGTAGGAAATTAGCAAACAGGACCCCCAAAGCAGTAATCTCCAGATTACTCCCAGTACCATGCGCAGGTGAGTATAAAATGGGCGGATCAAGCAGATGAATGCATGGCTGGAAAGATGGTGCAGGAGGGAGGGCTTTAGATCCTTGGGACATTGGGACTGGCTTTGAGGGAGATAGGACCTGTAAAAGCCAGACAGGTTGCACCTAAATAGAACTGAGACTGAGTTCATGGCAGGGTCTTTTGCTAGGGTTATCAGTGTTTGCTAGGGGAGGGTTTAAACTAACTCGGTAGGGATGTGGGAACCAGGAGATAATATCAGAAAAGAATACCAAGGATCACTGGATACTGGGAGAGATAGATAGCATTGGAATAAAGAATAGTAAGTTAATAGGTGTGGTCAGAGTAAGAGAGAAAGTAATAAGAGAAAGTCTACATCAGGGTTACTGTGCACGTATATGGATGCGCAGAGTGTGATAAATAAGATTGGTAAATTACAGGCGCAGATTGACATGTGGAAATATATTGTTGCTGTAACAGAGACCTGGCTGAAAGAGGGGCAGGACTGGGTGCTAAATATTCCTGGATACAAGGTGTCAGGAAAGATAGGAAAGGAAGAAAACAGGGAGGGGTGGCAATATTGCTGAAGGAGAGCATTACGATGCTGGAGAAACAGGATGTCCAAGAAGTGTCAAGGAGAGAATCTATCTGGCTAGAGCTAAAGAACAAAAAAGGTGTGATTATGTTGCTTGGTCTTGTCTATAGGCCACCAACTAGTGGGATGGATGTAGAGGAATAAATTTGCAAGAAAATTACAGAGAGGTGCAAAAATTATAGAATAGTTATAATGGGGGACTTTCAATACTCCATATATGGATTGGGATAATATTAGTTTAAAGGGCAGAGTGGGGCAAGAGATCCTGGAGTCCGTTCAGGAAAATTTTTTCCAGCACTATGTTTCAGGTCCAATGAGAAAGAAGGCACTGCCAGACATGAATCAGGGAGGCCAAGTGTCAGTAGGAGAATATTTAGGGGACAGTGATCATTGTATCATAAGGTTTAGGCTGACTATGGAAAAGGACAAAGAACAACCCAGAATATGAATAATTAACTGGGGGAAAGCCAACTTCAATGAGGTAAGAATAGATCTGGGCCGAATAAATTGGAATCAGAGGCTGGCAGGAAAAACGGTACTGCACAATGGGCTACCTTCAAAGAAGAGAGAGTTGGGCATAGTCAATGTATATTGCCTCAAAAGGGAAAGGTAGGGTAAACAAAGCCAGAGCTCCCTGGATGACAAAAGAGATGAAATTAAGATAAAGAAGAAAAAGTGTGCTTATGATAGATGTCAGGTGGAAAACACAACTGAGTGCCAGACTGAATAAAGGAGGTCCAGAAGAGAGGTGAAAAAGCAAATAAGAGAAGCAAAGAGGGAGTATGAAAAAAGACTGGCAGCCAACATAAAAGGGAATCCCAAAGTCTTCTATAGACATGTAAATAGTGAAAGGATTGTAAAAGGAGGAATGGGGCCAGTTAAGGACCAAAAAGGGATTTGCGCATGGAGGCAGAGAGGTATAGAAGAGGTATTAAATGAATACTTTGCATCTGTCTTTAACAAGGAAGAAGATGCTACCCAGGGCACAGAGAAAGAGCAGGTAATTCAGACACTAGAAGGGTTTAATATTGAAAAGGGGGAGCTGTGGATAGGCTGTCTCACTTAAAGTTGATAAAGCACCAAGACTAGATGAGATGCATTCAAGGATACTGAGGGAAATGAAAGTGGAAATTGCGGAGGCTGTGCATTGCTTTTTTCAGATTTCCTTAGTCTCCAGAGGACTAGAGAATTGTAAACATTAGACCTTTATTCAAAAAAAGGTGTAAAGATAAACCCAACAACTCCAGGCCAGTCAGTTTAAATTTGGTGGCAGGGAAACTTCTGGAAACAATAATCCAGGGCAAAATTAATGGTTACATGAACAAATGCAGGTTGATTAAGGTAGGCCAGCATAGTTTTTTTATATGAAAAAACGAACTTGCTGGAGTTTTTTGATGAGGGTTGATGAGGGCGATGCTGTGGATATGGTGTACATGGACTTCCAAAAAGTATTAGATATAGTGCCATACAACAGACTTGTGTGCAAAGTTATAGCTCATGGAACAAAAGGGACAGGAGCACCATGGATATGAAATTGGCTGAGTGACAGAAAACAGAGACTTAGTGGATGTTTTTCGGGCTGGAGGAAGTTTGTGGTGAGTTTTCCTTAGGTTCAGTGTTGGGACCCATGCTTTTCCTGATATATATTAATGACCCATACCTTGGTGTGTATATATGTATATACGTATATATAAATGGGGCACAATTTTAAAGTTTGCTGATGATATGAAATTTGGAAGCATTGTGAACCATGAGGAGGATACTGTAGAACTTCAAAGGGACACTGAGAAGTTGGTGAATAGGGTGGACCAGCGGCAGGTGAAGTTCAATGCAGAGAAATGTGAAGTGATTCATTTTGGTAGGAATAACATGGAGAGACAATGGCCAGGATTTTCCTGTCCTGCCAATGGTGGGCATCATCACGGACAGGACGGGAAAGTTTGAAGAGTGACCAAGAGTCAACTGACTTTTGGCTGCTCTCCAAATTTTCCAGTCCTGCCCACGACGATGCTTGCCAGTGGCAGGACCGACAAGTCCTGCCCATCATAAAATAAGATACAATTCTAAAGGGGGTGTAGTTTGTATATGTGCATAAGTCATTGAAGATGGCAGGACAGGTTGAGAGTGTGATTAATAAAGTATATAATATCCTAGGTTTTATTAATAGGGGCATAGAGTACAAGAGCAAGGAGGTTCTGCTGAACTTGTATAAGACATTAGTATGGCCTCAGCTGGAGCATTACGTCCAGTTCTGGGTTCTGCATTTTAGGAAGGATGTGAAGGCATTAGAGAGAGTGTGGAAAAGATTCATGAAATTGGTTCCAGAGATGAGGAACTTCAGCTATAAAGATAAATTGGAGAAGTTAGGGCTATTTTCCTTGGAGAAAAGAAGGCTGAGAGAACACTTGATAGACGTATTCAAAATCATGAGGGGTCTGGACAGAGTAGGTAGGGAGAAACTGTTCCTATTCATGAAAGGATCAATAATGAGAAGGTACAGATTTAAAGTATTGGAAAAAGAGGCAAAAGCGAGAAACTTTTTCACACAGCAACCGGCACAGGCTCAATGGGCTGAATGGATCTTTCTATGCTGTAACTTTGCTATGTTTCTAAAGTCTGAAATGCTGTGCCTGAGAGTGTAGTAGAGGCAGGTTCAATTGAAGCATTCAAAAAGGAGTAAGGCTGTTACCTGAAAAGGAACAATGTGCAAGGTTACGGGGAGAAAGCCAGGTCAACTCTCCGTATAGATGACCACAGAATCCATAAGCAGATTTTCTATGGGAAACTGTCCCAGGGAAAAGAACATTAAGGCGGTCAGTACAAATGATGCAAGGACACTCTATGCAGCTCATACACTTGTATATACTTAGCTGCCTTATTAGCCAATTTCCTGGGTATTTCCCACAGGGCTTTCACATTACATCTTCAAATAAAGCAGTGTTAAAGACCAGGAGAATAATTGGAAGAGAGCATTCAGTCTCAATTTTGAAGTCTTATTATACATTCTAATCTCCACATTCTTAATGAAAACTGCTTTGTGCAAGTCATGCTGTAATTGTATCCTCCTGTCACTCATGGATCTGGAAGTCCATTGGTGGCGGTGAAGGACATCAGGGAGATTGTTGCTAGGTGAATGGCTCATTTGGAGTGCTGGTGCAGACATGATGGGCCGAAAAGCCTCCTTCTCCACTGGAACAATTCTGTGATTTGGCGATCTGTAATATTTTGCTTTTGGTAGGAAATGAAGTTTCAGCAATTAAAAGATTAACCTAAATATATTTTTTAATTTTCATCTGTACACATGCTGTTATTTCCCCAATTATAAATTTCTTTGTCCATGTTATGATGGAAAATGGCTCTGTAAATTGTCATGTCGTTAATATATTTATTGCCCATCTCTAATTGCCCTTGAGAAGGTGGTGGTGAGCTACCTCCTTGAATCACTGCAGTCCATGTGGTGTAGGTACACCCACAGTGCTGTTAGGGAGAGAGTTCCAGGATTTTGATCCAGCGAGAGTGAAGAAACAGTGATATATTTCCAAGTCAGGATGGTGAGTGGCTTGGAGGGGAACTTCCAGGTGGTGTTGTTCCCATGTGTCTGCTGCTCTTGTCCTTCTGGGTGGTCGAGGTCATGGGTTTGGAAGGTGCTGCTAAAGGAGCCTTGGTGAGTTGCTGCAGTGCATCTTGTGGATGGTACAGACTGCTGCCACTGTGTGACGGTGGTGGAGTCAGTGGATGTTGAAGGTGGTGGATGGAGTGCCAGTTAAGTGGGCTGCTTTGTCCTGGATAGTGTCAAGCTTCTTGAGTGTCATTGGAGCTGCACTCATCCAGGCAAATGGGGAGTATTCCAACACACCCCTGACTTGTGACTTGTAAATGGCAGACAGGCTTTGAGGAGTCAGGAGGTGAGTTACTGGCTGTAGAATGCCCAGCTTCTGATGTGCTCTTGTATGGCTAGTCCAATTCAGTTTCTGGTCAATGGTAACCCCCAGGATATTGATAGTGGGGAATTCAGTGATGGTAATGCCATTGAATGTTAAGGGAGATGGTTGGATTCTCTCTTGTTGAAAATTGCCTAGCACTTGGTGGAAGCGTTCCAGAGCTTTGAATGAAAGATGTATTCTGTGATGTGTCATGTATTCTCTAATGTGACACATAAACTGTAATGTAACAAGTATTCTGAAAGATAATATGTACTCTATAATGTGACACATATTCTGCAATGTTGCATGTATTCTCTAGTACCTGTAATCTAATATGTCACATGTAAACTGTAATGTAACATGTATCCTGTGATGGAACAGGTATTCTCGAATGTGACATGTACGCATATTATGTAACATATGAACATACAAACAAAGAGCAGGAATAGGCCGTTCAGCCCCTCAAGCCTGCTCCACCATTTAATAGGATCATGGCTGATCTGATAGTAACTTCAAATCTGCATCCCACCTACCCCTGATAACCTATCAGCCCCTTGCTTACCAAGAATCTATCCACCTCTGCCTTAAAAATATTCAAAGACTCTGCTTCCACCACCTTTTCAGGAAGAGAGTTCCAAAGACTCACGACCCTTTGAGAGAAAAAAATTTCACCTCATCTCCGTTTTAAATGGGCGACCCCTTATTTTTAAACAGTGACCCCTAGTTCTAGATTCTCCCACAAGAGGAAACATCGTCTCCACATCCACCCTGTCAAGACCCCTCAGGAACTTATATGTTTCAAGCAAATGGCCTCTTGCTCTTCTAAGCTCCAGCGGGTACAAGTGGATACAAGCCTAGCCTGTCCAACCTTTCCCCATAAAACAACCCGCCCATTCCAGGTATTCTGAAACAAAAAGTTCTGGTGAAGAGTCATACGGACTCGAAACGTTGACTGTATCCCTCTCCGCAGATGCTGTCAGAGCTGCTGAGTTTTTCCAGCTATTTTTGTTTTTGTTTCAGATTTCCAGCATCCGCAGTATTTTGCTTTTATCATTCCAGATGTTCGTCTGGTAAATCTTCTCTGAACTGCTTCCAGCGCATTTACAACCGGTAATCTCTGATCTATCGTGTAATCAGCAATGTGACATATATTCCATAATGCATTCTATAATGTATTGTGTATCCTGTAATACAAAAGGTAACTTATAATGCAACAAATATCCTGTAACATGATTCTAATTTGCAATGTGCAATCTATAATGTAATATTACTCTGTAATGTATTTTATGATGTAGCATCTCTTCTATAATTTCCCAGATGACCTTTAAATACCATGTTTTTGTATTGTATTTTGGCCAGAAGAAACATGTAAATCTCTTGCAAATTTTAAAATTAAATTTAAAAGCACATACACAAATAACCGGTGGGATACAGCTGATGAATTTAAACCACTGAGCTTTGCTCTTATGGCCTGGGATTGTCTCAGTGCCTTGTCATTCACCACTGTGCATTCAGAATTTGTAAGAAAATAATTTTACAGGAAGCTGCTAAATGTACAGTGAACGTGTTAATGAAATGGCATTTCTGAATCCTGGCAACTTACAAATAATTTCCCCTTCAGCGTAATGTGCTGAGGCCTGCCAAAAATTGATGGCATGAGTGAAACATTCTGCTTTGACAGAGTTCTGACCACAGACACCCTGCTCCACCTACTGCTTATCCCTCCATCTGTTTGTACAAGTCATTATCACATCCGGTGAAATGAGTGAAAACATTCTAATGCAGCTGACAGGGATTTTTATTCTCTGCACAAACTGTTCCTACTGAATCAGTTCTGATTTTCAAACTGGATCCTTTTATAGCTGTTGCATACCTGAGAGGCACGGGCAATTACCTCTACCTCGTGGAGGCTGAGCGTCAACTCGCAGACACTTCTTCCTACCTCTCCCTGGACCATGACCCCACCACTGAACATCAAACCACTGTTTCCAGGACTGTCACTGACCTCATCTCCTCTGGGGATCTCCCTCCCACAGCTTCCAACCTGATAGTCGCCCAACCTCGGACGGCCCGCTTCTATCTCCTACCCAAAATCCACAAACAGAACTGCCCTGGTAGACCGATCGTCTCAGCTTGCTCCTGCCCCACAGAACTCATTTCTCGTTATCTTGACTCCCTTCTCTCTCCCCTTGTCCAGTCCCTTCCCACCTACATCCGTGATTCCTCTGACACCTTACGTCACATCAACAATTTCCAGTTCCCTGGCCCCTACCGCTTCCTCTTCACCATGGACGTCCAATCCCTCTACACCTCCATCCCCCACCAGGATGGTCTGAGGGCCCTTAGCTTCTTCCTCGAACAGAGGCCTGAACAATCCCCATCCGCCACTACTCTCCTCCGTCTGGCTGAACTTGTTCTCACACTGAACAATTTCTCCTTCAACTCCTCTCACTTCCTCCAAATAAAAGGTGTGGCTATGGGTACCCGCATGGGCCCCAGCTATGCCTGTCTCTTTATGGGGTATGTGGAACATTCCTTGTTGCAGTCCTACTCCGGCCCCCTTCCACAACTCTTTCTCCGGTACATCGATGATTACGTCGGTGCCGCTTCATGCTCTCGTCAGGACTTGGAAAAATTTATTAATTTTGCTTCCAATCTCCACCCCTCCATCATTTTCACATGGTCCATCTCTGACACTTCACTTCCCTTCCTTGACCTCTCTGTCTCAATCTCTGGTGATAGACTGTCCACCAATATCCATTACAAACCCACCGACTCCCACAGCTATCTCGACTACAGCTCCTCACACCCTGCTTCCTGTAAGGACTCCATCCCATTCTCTCAGTTCCTTCGCCTCCGTCGCATCTGTTCCGATGATGCTACATTCAAAAACAGTTCCTCTGACATGTCCTCCTTCTTCCTTAACCGAGGTTTTCCACCCACGGTCGTTGACAGGGCCCTCAACCGTGTCCGGCCCATCTCCCGCGCATCCGCCCTCACGCCTTCTCCTCCCTCCCAGAAACATGATAGGGTCCCCCTTGTCCTCACTTATCACCCCACCAGCCTCCGCATTCAAAGGATCATCCTCCGCCATTTCCGCCAACTCCAGCATGATGCCACCACCAAACACATCTTCCCTTCACCCCCCTTATCGGCATTCCGTAGGGATCGCTCCCTCCGGGACACCCTGATCCACTCCTCCATCACCCCCTACTCCTCAACCCCCTCCTATGGCACAACCCCATGCCCACGCAAAAGATGCAACACCTGCCCCTTCAATTCCTCTCTCCTCACCGTCCAAGGACCCAAACACTCCTTTCAAGTGAAGCAGCATTTCACTTACATTTCCCCCAACTTAGTCTACTGCATTCGTTGCTCCCAATGTGGTCTCCTCTACATTGGAGAGACCAAACGTAAACTGGGTGACCGCTTTGCAGAACACCTGCGGTCTGTCCGCAAGAATGACCCAAACCTCCCTGTCGCTTGCCATTTTAACACTCCACCCTGCTCTCTTGCCCATATGTCTGTCCTTGGCTTGCTGCATTGTTCCAGTGAAGCCCAACGCAAACTGGAGGAACAACACCTCATCTTCCGACTAGGGACTTTACAGCCTTCCGGACTGAATATTGAATTCAACAACTTTAGGTCGTGAGCTCCCTCCCCCATCCCCACCCCCTTTCTGTTTCCCCCTTCCTTTTTTTTCCAATAAATTATAAAGATTTTCCTTTTCCCACCTATTTCCATTCTTAAAAAAAACCCCACTAGAGCTATACCTTGAGTGCCCTACCATCCATTCTTAATTAGCACATTCGTTTAGATAATATCACCAACTTTAACTTTAACACCTATGTGTTCTATTGTACTATTGTCGTTGACATCTTTTGATGATCTGCTTCTATCACTGCTTGTTTGTCCCTACAACCACAGCCCCCCCGCCAACTGTCTGTCTCTCTATCTCTCCGCCCCCCACACACACACCTTAAACCAGCTTATATTTCAGCTCTTTCCTGGACTCGAACTCAAGTTCTGTCGAAGGGTCATGAGGACTCGAAACGTCAACTCTTTTCTTCTCCGCCGATGCTGCCAGACCTGCTGAGTTTTTCCAGGTAATTCTGTTTTTATTATTGTTTTGCTGCCTTGCAGCCAATGGGAGGCAGAATATTTCTTTAAATGGCTCTTCTCCATAATTATTCAACTATTCAACACTGATTTACACATGAAAGCGGTCAATGGAATAGTACCACTATGGTTATGATCGTGCACTAGCTCCACAGCTGTCGTGAATTCAAATCCTACCATTTGCAGGGTTAAAGTAATAAATCCAGTTATTGGTGGTCTAGTAACTGATTGAAAGCTGACAGATAGTTTAATAAACGGGGTTGTCAACCTGGAGTCTCCAAGAATGGAAGATCAATCTGCAGGGCACAGCTGTGCTCAATCCTGGAGCAAAATCGTAGGAGCGTTAACAAAAAAACAGTTTTAAAAAAGAACTTCTTGGAACATTTCTTGTTACCAGATATAAAATTATTGAAAATGGGGTGAAAAGAGGCTGTTTGGCTGACAGTCAAGCATTATCCAATTGGGTAGTGAGACATTTTGCTTTCCAATTGGCGCAGAAAGGCAGTGGATCACAAGGATGGACGTGTTAGTCAATGAATGGCTGAACCATGGGGGCGCATCATGTGATGAAACATCCAGTGTTACATTTAATCACAGCTGGCAACCGCATGCATAGAAGAGAAGCTATCTTCCCTACTTGGCCTGGCCAATACATGATTCCTGTTGCACACAATATGGTTGACTCATAGTGCCAAACTAGAACATCACTCAATGATGAAAAAGGGCATCACTACATACATTGCCACGGGAACTTAAGAAGGCCACTATCAGCTTCTCAATAAATGCTGTCCTGACAGTTCCAAGCTTATCCTGCCAATAATTTTGAATATTATGAAAAGGGGATACGTAACTTTTAATTCAATTTTAGGTTAAATAGCACACTTTAAGACTAACTTCCTTGGATTGCTATGTATTAGTGGTATCACAAACACTATGGAAAATTATCCTTGACATTTCTCGTAAAATTGCAAATGACAACAACTTACTGCATCTGTCTCCCACACAAAAAAAATCCAAGGTACTTAAATTATCCTAAAATAACAAGGGAAAGATTGAGATAATGTTCATAATGCCACAAACACAGAACAACCAGAGAAATTATCCCCAGCCCCAGAAAGGCTCAAATTTTGTGTCTCTTTATTTGAAGCTAACAGCATAACATATCCAATAAATATACATATACAAAAGTGTATTTTTATATATACATATAATATATAATATATAAATACAAATAGCCATTTGGTAGTACAGAATTCGAGTATTGCTGAAGAAAGACATTTTGTTGAAGCTTTTTGTCTTGCACTCATCAGGACAATCAAAAGAATGC
The DNA here is from genome assembly GCF_017639515.1 of Carcharodon carcharias. Classification (NCBI taxonomy): domain Eukaryota; kingdom Metazoa; phylum Chordata; class Chondrichthyes; order Lamniformes; family Lamnidae; genus Carcharodon; species Carcharodon carcharias. The sequence continues at coordinate 16,846,859 of NC_054498.1, read as the reverse complement.
AAATGTCAAGGGAAACAACAACTCATACTGTGTGAACCAATCAGAGTCCATTTGCCAACCAATCAGCACTCTCTTCTCATACAGTATAAAGTCGTTACTTCCCCTGGTATTCTTGCGATTGTCCTGATGAGTAACAGATGAAAAGCTTCAACAAAATGTCTTTTCTCAGCAATACCCATATATAAATACAATATATATATATAATATATAAATAATATCTATCTTTCATATAGATAAATATATAATTTTTACTGTATAAATGTATAATTTCTTTATAGCAGTTATAAAGGAATATTATACATATACATACCCAAACAATTATTGGCAAGTGAAATTCAGCTATGCAAGGATATATAGGAACATTCAGACCATTGTTAGCTGTAACAGCTCTATCTTTTTAATTCCTATTCTCTATCCTTTCTCCATATCCATTAATACTCTGAATTCAACAGGATAATATTCACCTTCCATTTAAACCCTTGCACCAAAGAGACACTTGCATTTATATAGTGCCCTTCACAACCTAATGACTTCACAGAGGGTTTTGCAGCCAATAAAGTACTTAGAAGTGCGGTCACTTTGCGGTGTAGGAAATATGACAGCCAATTTGCGCCCAGTAAGCTCCCACAAACAACAATGAGATAATGACCAGAAGAAACGTTTTTGTTTTAATTGAGGTTTAGGGTTGAATATTGACCAGGACACTAGAAAGAACTTGCCCGCTCTTCTCCCAAACAGTGGGGTGGGGTCTTTTGTATCCACTTGAGAGTGGAGTCAGGGCCTTTGTTTAACATCCCAGCTGAAAGGTGACACCTTTGATCAAGCAGCACACCTCAGTACGGCACTCGGAGTTCAGCCTGAATTATGTGCTCAATTCTCTGGAGTGGAAGTTGAGCATACAATGTTTTCACTCAGTGGGAAGAGTGCAATCCACTAAAGCTACAGCACTGGCCTCTAGGGGACTTCATTCTACATCCTTACAACCCTTTGTGCAAAGAAATTTTTTCTGCATTTGCTTTCAATTGGTTTATTCTGAAGTTATGGATTTGCCCTATTGCAAGGAAGAGTTGTTCCCCCATCCACCCTGTCAATTCCATTCATTATTTTTAATGCTATGATTAGATCAGTCTTCTCATCAATGGGGCATGTGGCTAGCGATTATTTCCTACTTCTCATTGTAACTCTTTTTAGTTATCACCCGTATGAATTGTCAACAGGTTTTTATCCAAGATCATCATCCTGCTTGGGATAGGGGATGCTGGAAACTGATTGCAATATATTAATGGGGTCAAACCATCGCTGGTATAACTAGCGTAGCAGGTGTCAGCCATGGCTCAGCTGAGGCACTCTTTTCTGGAAGTCACAAAGGTTGGGGGTCCAAGTCTCACTTCAGACTAATGAGCAAAAGAAACATGGCTAACAGTCCAGTGCCATACCGAGGGAGTCTTGAGCTGTCAGAGATGTCGTCTCTCAGGTGAGGCATAATTAAAAGTCTGATGATGACCGCCGGTCATTGTCAATTGTCGTAAAAACCATCTGGTTCACTGATGCCCTTTTGAGGAAGGACGTCTGCCATCCTTACCTGTTCTTGCCTACATGTGATTCCAGACTCACAGCAATGTGGTTGACTCTTAAATGCCCTTTGAACAAGGGCAATTAGGGATGGGCAATAAATGCTGGTCTAGCCAGCGATGCCAAATCCCATGAATGAATAAAAAAAAATGACTGCCTACTTTTCAGGTGGACATACATGAGATGAGTTTGAAGAAGAGCAGGGACATTGTCCCTGATGGCCAATAGTGATCCCTCAAACAACATCACTAAAAATGTATTATCTGGCCATTATCAATCACTGTTTGTGAGACCTTGTTTTGCACAAACTAGTTGTCTCAATTCCTACAACAGTCCTAAAGCACTTCATAGGCTGTAACATGCTTTGGGATGTCTGGAAGTTGTGAAAGGTGCTGTAGAAATGCAAGTCTTACTTTTCATTTTGTATTTTTTAATGCCCCTAGCCCTTAGCTTTTAAGTTTCTTTTTTCATCACTTGCTCTCTCAATACTTACTCATGTAGTCATTTTGCTATGTGCAGGACAAATTATTGAGAAGCTATTTATTTCCAGAACCTTCCGTTCATACCTATATGCTGTTTTTGCATTGCGCAATTGTTTCCCTTAAAAGTGGCTCTGCAACATGTCATGAAAGTGCTCTGAAGGTGTGTTTCTACGAGAGACACAAGGTACCATTTCATTTCGTATTATGCTTTCTTCACCAGCACCTCCCAACCCTACAACCTCTGCCACCTAGAAGGGCAACAGCAGCAGGAGGATAGGAACACCACCACCTCCTCCAAGTTCCCCTCCAAATTTATACACCATACTGTTTCTTGGACATGTACCTTATTCCTCCATTGTCCAAATCCTGGCACTCTCTTCTTCACTGTAATGTGGGAGCCCCTTGGCAACATTGACTGTAGAGGGTCAAATGGCAGACCACAACAACCTTTTCAAGGGCAACTTGGGATGGACAATAAAGGCTAGCAACACCTATATCCCAAGAATGAATGATTAAAGAAAATGCAAGCCTTCCTTGGAATTTGCCCCATTTTAGTGCCCAATGGATTTAGAAATCAACAGGACACTCTTTGCACCAATTAATTTTACACATCTGGACAGGGTGCTTTCCCTAAGCTGAGCAATATTCCATTCAAATCAATAATGTAAGATTTGTATTCCTGACTCATACAGATGGATTGAGAACCTGGAACTCCACATCCACAGCCCAATGGTAGTTTTGAGACTGAGAGTGGCAGTCGCTTACACTGAATGGTGGCAGAACTTTCCTCAAGAGGCAGGTGACTAAACCACCTTGTGATCTGCTGCTCTTTGCCTCTGGAGGTGTGCACATCTCTTCATTCAAGCAGTGCTCCCTCTGCAGACAGCAAAGTCAAATGTTATGTTACAATGTTATGTTCCTGTGGGATATGGGGATAGTGGAGGAAAATGGCTTTGAGGTAAAAGATCAGCCACGAATAGCAGAGCAGGCTCGAGGGGCCAAATGGCCTACTTCTGCTCCTATGTTCCTACAATCAAGATGCATAAAATATATTTCTGGAGCTTGAGCCCTGACTCTGAATTTTTTTTTAAACTGCTATCTCACTTCAACAGCATACCATACATAAAGAGAGAATTAGATTTAGTGAAAGAGAGAGGCAGAGGCGGTGAGACAGAGAGATAGACACAGAAAGACAAAGACAGAGAGATGGGGAGGACAAGGCAGAAAGAGAGAGACAGAAAGAGAGTGAGGCAGTGACAGAGAGGCAGAGAGGGAGATAGAGAAAGAGATGAGCAAGAGGGGCTGAGAGAACGATATAAAGAGGCAGAGGGAGAGACAGAGAAAGAGGTAAAGACAGATGGAGGGACAGAATGGCAGAGAGTCAGGGAGAGATCAATGGAAAAGAAAGGTTCAGGATGGTAGAGAGAAAGACAGGAAAAGAAATAGGTAGAAAGAGGAGCAGAGAGACACACAGAGAGGTAGAAATAGGGACAGTGAAAAAAAAGAGAGATATAAAGAGAGGGAGGTGGAAACAAAGAGAGAGCAAGTATAGTATAAGCCAATAGAAGGAGCTGTTTCACAAGGAAAATGAAATAAACGCAGTATTAATTTTTAGGAGAAGATGCACTTGCCACGCATGCATGTGCTCGGCAGTGTATCCAAATGATTTTTGTTTTCTAAAAGAGACATGGTAGAGAACAGGAAGGTGAAGTTAAGGGAAAAGAAAAAGTTTAATCCTTGGATTTCTGTAATTATGGTGCCAGCAAGTGGTGTCTATTGAGAAATCCCAGGAGTGCTCGCAGTGATTTTATGTTTTAATGGATACACAATTGTAAGAATATGCCGGATGTTTCCCAATGTGTGTTCCTGAGCCTCTCTGCTGGGTGCATATACTCAGAAAATTGACCCTGTCTCCACCAATCCTTTCCACTCCAACTTGCTTTATCCAGGAACTGCGAGTTGTGAACTATTTGTGTCTCATGGGCTTTCTTCTTCTATATCCTCTAGTCTGTGGTTCACTAATTCCTGATTTTCCCCATTCTTTTCCATCTTGTTGGCAAATTAGCCTGTCACCCAAGTTTCCTGTTGGGGATAACACATTCGATTCTCCCACTTGTTGAAAGGCTGCACCTCGGCATGTTCAATTAACGTGCTAAGTCTATTCATAGGACATGCCATGCCCTGGGTTGGTACTGCACATTGAGAGTTTGAGTCAGTTTGCCTATGGAAAGGTAGGGGTATTCGGTAAGCCAGCGAGAAGGAGGTGAACCTTGGTTTGACTTTCCACATGTAATGGTATTTGAGGTAAGCCATTGCTTGTCTCCCTGGTTCAGTCACTTTTGAACACTGAGATGTTTATTGGTAACAAATTTCAACTACAATCTGATATTGAGAGTGTAAATACGGTTAACTTCATCCATGCACCTGCAGACAGGAGTTTCAACTCAGTGGTGGAAATTTTCACGGTTTCTGGCTCCATCACATTCTCTGATTCATCTTTCGTGGTCACTCATATCTCTGCCACATACTGCCACTTCCAGGTTTTTTTTAAGTTCATTCATTCATGAGATCAGGGCATCACTGGCAAGGCCAGCATTTGTTGCCCATCCCTAACTGCACTTTGAGAAGGTGGTGGTGAGCCACCTACTTGAACCACTGCAGTCCAAATGGTAACACTTGGGTACAACTGACTGGCTTGCTAGGCTGCTGTGGGTCCGGAGTAACATGTAGGCCAGACCGGGTAAGGATGGCTAAGGGATGTTAGCAATCCAGAATTTTTTTTTAATGACAACCAATGATAGCTGTCATGGTCACCATTATTGAGGCTAACTTTGAATCAAATTTAAATTTCACCAGTCACTGCAGTGGGATTTGAACCCGGATCCTCAGAGCATTAGCCTGGGCTTACTTTATTAGTACTCCAGTGACATTACCACTATACCACTGTCATCCCCATCTCTTACCCTCACCGTTCCTCCCATCACTGCCCCATGCTTACACCTCTTGGCTCTCCCCCACACCGTAAATCCCCACTTTGCCGCACTGCTACTCAGGATGGCTTCCTCTCTAGAGCTCCCTGTGGGTGAGAGTTGCCAACCTCAACAACAAAAATTGCCAGTAAGAAACAATGGGGAGGGGAATGAGGAACACTTGCATGATCTGAGGAGGGAATTGAAAGCAATGAACTGGGAAGGGTGATTATGAGTTACCATTATTCGGCCAAGTGGGCTTGGAGGGGACTGCTTCTGTGAACTGGGAAAGATGGACAAAGAGTGTAAGATGAGGGTGAGAGGGGAGAAGAATGTCGCAATGTCACTGGGATAAGATAGCTCTATAAATAAAAGTAAAACCATAAACGTGAACAACAAAGGGTATCAGTGTATAGCCACAACAGCTCACAATTTCTCCAAAAATGAGAGGAAATTCCTGCAATTTTATTTTACAACCACAAGCTGCAAGAGTCAGCTGTAGCTCAGTGGGTAGTGTTCTTATCTCTGAGTCAGAAGGTTGTGGGCTCAAGTCCCACTCCAGAGACTTGAGCACATGAATCCACACTGACACTCCATCACAGTACTGGGGGGGATGGTGCATTGGCTGAGGTGCTGCCTATCAGATGAGGCATTAAACTGAAACTCTATTAGTCGTCTTAAGTGGAAAGGTTTCATGGCACTATCTAAAGTAGAACAGGGTTAACTATTCCAAGTGCCCTGACCAATAGTTATTCCTCAGTCCTCATTATTACTGAAACATCTGATAACTATCATATTGCTGTTTTGTTGCAAATTGGCTCTTCATACATTACAACAGTGACTATAATTTAAAAGTACTTAATTGGAAACCACTTTTCGATATCCTGAGGCCATGAAAGGTGCTATATAAATGCATTTCTTTCCTTGGAAAAATGATGGAATCTTGGAAAGTTTAAGTTCTAACAAGCCCGTGTGCCCTTGTCTTTGAGTAGAATTCCATTTCGTTCTCCTATATCTAAGATTATTTTGGATTGCCAGACTTTTTGAACCTGTGTCAGTTTTTTGGAAATAGTTGGTAAGTTTTTGCTAGTGTTCAAGACTGGCCACTAGTGTATGATACAGGAGGCAATTTGATTACTGTTACAACCGGGTCAGGAAGGGTGCAAGGGCTCCCCCTTTATTCCCATTCATTGCTTGATTGCAACAGGGTTATTTGAAGTTTATAAGGATCAGTGTGCCAATTCAGTGTATTTATTTAAGTGCTTAGGCATTGATTGTAAATAATTCAGTCAGTCATGCTTCCTTGAGTTTAAATAAATAAGGGGTTCATTTTTCTCATGCTAAAGATATTAAAATATTTAAAAAGGTAACTATATATCCTGACTATCACAACACACACACACACACAAACACACTCAAAACTACAAATTATAAAGTAGAGGAGGTTTACTTTGGTCAAAGTAAGAATTCACAGTAAAAGGCAAAAATAGAAAGAGTTCAGTGATTATGAGCCCTAAGCTGTTGTTCATGACTAAGGTGGTTCTTAAGTCTGCAGTCCTTGTTTTTTTACGCCTGGAAATGCAGTTGTGGAATTTCAAGTCTTCTTTAAAACTTCTCTGCCTGTTGTCCACTGTATTATGTAAGCAGGTATGTTTCACTTTAGTGGAGAGAGTGAGAGAGAGGCAAGCAGCTTTTTTTTTGCTGCCTTCAGATGTTCCTTTTCCAGACTGCCCCAAGTCACAGAGAGAAACACTTGACCTACCTACCTAATCCCATTTATCAGCACTTGACCCATAGCCTTGAATCCAGCAGGATTTTGCAATAAAACACCTCCAAAAATCAAAAGGTTTTGCTCATGTGATGACTGGCCATTGATACATGATGGAAAACAATCGATAACCTATTGTCCTGGCCGGAAGACAGGAAGGAAAATATATATTTATGTCAACCTGGCTACTCTATAAAATTATTTTTTTTTAATGGATGAAGGTTTTTCCCTGACTAGCCATGACTCATATCAGAGGAATTTCTAACCTGCAGAACCAACAGGGACCTCATTATCTTTAAAGAGGCGCTAATGCTCCATGCGACTGCAGAAAATCAAATCCCAAACAAATGCACCAAGGCCCTTTACATTTCTAAGGCAGAGCTGGCCAACAGAGATGGCATGCCTAAAGGATAAATGGGACCCTGACTCCTCTCTTGAACACCTCAAGATTCCAGACCTGGGAAAATGCATCCTGTTTCTAGCACCAGGAGAAAAAGTGGGAGGTATATCACAAGATCTTCCCCAAGCTGCTAGAACCTGTAATATTGCTGTGTGGAACTGAACGCAGACAGTTTACCATTTTACCATCAAACAGCTAACAACAGAAAGAGCTCTGTCCAGGTAAAGTGCCGCGCCCTTATCTACACTGTGAACTACTGGAACAGCAGAACTCCTCTACCTGTGCCAATAAATAAAATTCATTCATCTCTACGTGCCTTCCCCCATCATGGAAGTCCTCACTTCTGGAAAGTTGGATCACCCTGCAACAGTGTCAGCCTGCTAACCTCTGAAGGAATACCCTACGGAACTCTTGATTCTGGGCTCTGGGCTCACGTGAAACCATAACTTTTATTTTTATTGTGGCCTTGCCTTTCTTTCTTCCTCTGATCCCTCTTTTATTGAATGAGTGCAAAAAGGGGCAGATGTTGCAAAAAAACCCCTATCTGTGTTGTGTGTGTGTGTAAAATAAACCAACCCTCTTATTTTACCTTATCTCAAGTTTGCTGCGGGGTTATTAATAGAGCATTGGATTACTTCAAACAGAAGGCTTGGGCAAAACATGCTACCACTTATAAAGGGGGAAACCAGAAATCAAAAACATCTTTCTGTTTACGGATGGGTAGTGAGAGGAGAAATCAGGGCTGTTTAAATTAATCACCCTCCTGTCCATGACAGAAATTAGAAGCTCAAGTCTGGGAAAACCCAATTTGAATTGGACCAGAGTTCAAGTTTAACAGACAGTGTAAAAGATTGTAGAAATTCAATTTGGAGATTCTATGTTCAGTACTGACATTCGTGTTGTTGGATTGTGCAAAGGTGTCACACACGGACAGGCTCCTGGTCTTAACTGGAGTTCGGTTCTCAGAAAGAGATTCACTTTTGGAACTGATGTCCGCTGCTTCGAAAAAAATCCTGGGGGAGCAGTCATTCCCAAATGCCTTAATGGTACAAATGGGACATTCCACAGTGTCACAGAGCATGGAGAACTCAATGACTGTGGCATTTTGAGATCATCCAGATTGTCAGTACAAAGGGAGATTTATAAACAGACGGAACGGGGAATAAATCTCTTTCATCAGGTCTGGATACTAGAGCAGATGACAGGATTGGTGCAACAATAGTAGGCAAATGAAGACCAGGAATGCCCAGAGAATCAATAACGGGTATATCAGGTGTGACTCAGAATATCATTATGCGATGAAGTGCGCAAACACAGGGCTCTTGAAGTGACGCATGTCACAGAGAATTTGGAGGCTGAAGACAATGATCATGATCAGTCTGAAGGAATTGTACTAGTCACAAGAAGCTTTAGTCTGGTGATGAGTGCCTTAGTCACAAGATTCATTTAACTGTGTGGTGCCGGATAATGGTTGTACATCGACAATGTATGGGACAGATTAGATAAAATGTTACCTAGATTCATTCTGTAGTGAGGATTAATGTAAGGTCCTGGAGTATGAAAGCTCTACAACAAAGGGTGGTGAATCCATGTAAGAGAGCTGAAGTAAGCCACACTATTCATACTGATGCAGACACTAGAGAGATACCTTTGCTGTTAAGTAAGCCTCCCATGAAAAATGCATAAATGAAACTAGACACAGAGCATGATAAAGCAATTGATTTTGGAAAGCTAGTAGATATGTAGTTTACCCAATCAAGGTTTTATTGTACCTCCTTAACAAAACCTAATATTTCCAAACAAAATGCTAGTGAAGTATTAATGGCATCAGGTGATAAGAATCAGTGAAAAAAAGAAGCAAATTGTCTTAAAGCTGAACAGACAATGTGCTTGCCCTTCTTGTCAAAGATTAAAAGTCCTACTAAAGGATGCAGGTTTGGTTGATGAGGAGTATACAAGGAGGTTAGTGCAAAATGTGAAATATGTAAAATGCATCGGAGGAGGACACAACCATATCCTAATGTATATTTTCATTGGTACATTAATGTGGTAGTTGTCATGGATCTAAAGTTATGGGATAAAGACTGAAATATTTTTATTTTACTCTTTATAGACATGGCAAACAGTAATGCACAGCAAGGACAAAAGTGTGATTGTAGATAAAGCCATGGAGAAATGGATAGGGACTGGACTCAGGGCACTGTCTAAGTTTCCAACCGGCAATGGAGGGGAATTTGCTAATGATAGCTTTAGAGACATGAGTGAAAATATGAAAATTGTGAACACAATAATGAATATTGCAGCTGAACATCCTTTCAGCAACAGGCTCTGTGAAAAGAATCATTTGATGAAAGATGAAGTAAGGAATAAAATTTTAGCTGATCAACCAAACTGCAAGTTGACAACTGCAGTGACATGGGTGGTTCATGCAAAGAATTTACTTCAGATGGTTCAATCCACTTCAGATGGTCCATCTTTGGTCTATGTGAGGAATTCCAAATTACTTTCTGCACTGGATGATAGTCCCCCTGCCCTAGGGTGAACTTACGATTAATTCCACCTTTTTTGCACATTTGAATGCTTGGCATCCCTTGAAACAGGACGTGGTGTCATAGTGGCATTGTCACTGGACTGGTATCCGGAGACCCAGTGTAATGTTCTGGGGATCTGGGTTCAAATCCCACCATAGCATTTGGTGGAATTTGAATTCAATAAATATCTGGAATTAAAAGTCTAATGATGACCATGAAACCATTGTCGATTGTCATAAATACCTACCTGGTTCACTAATGACCTTTAGGAAAGGAAATCCACTGTCCTCACCTGGTCTGGCCTACATGTGACTCCAAACCCACAGAAATATGGTTGACCCTTAAAAATGCCCTCTGAAGATGGGCAATAAATGCTGACTGAGCCAGCGACACCCACATTCCATGAATGAATAAAAAACCCATGAATTAGCAATACTTGATATACAACTGTACAATTTATGAGTCCCCATTTGAAGTTACTGAGGAATGTGTTACTTCGGAAACCACACCCAAAATAATTTGAAGTGTAATGTACAAAGTGTCATGCCCACCGCAGATGTTAATTGCTGAGCAAACCAAATCCCAGAGGGAAACCTGGCTTACGGGCAAAGATTTTTTTTGTATTCTGAAAGTGAGAAGAAAACATCATGACCTCAGCAGCAAGAAGCCCAGTAATGCTTTTGGGATTTTAAAATTCAAAGTAAAAGTTTTATTAACAAGAAGAAAAGAAAACTTAAGCACACAAGATTACAGTTACACAGTTAAAATTAGCCTTACAAAACATCCCCCAAAAGGCTTGCTATTGGGTTAGACCCACAAGTAAACAACTTCCAGGTAACACTCCCTTATAGAAGTTTAACTATAAAAACCCAGTAATATTACCCAAGGCAAATCGCTGTAGCTTTAATAAAGGCATACCACACGACCTCTTAAACTCTCTTCCACTCTTCCACTTGGGTGGAAACCCAAGACTTCTGAACAAGACATTTTTTCAGCCGAAGACATTTCTGACTTGACTAGATGGCTGATTCAAACTGCATCTTTCTCCCAGCCTCGAACTGTTTCCAGGAAATCTTCCTCACACAGCCAACAACCAATGCCTAAGCTCTCCACAGTAACTCTAAAATACCTTTCCCCTCTTTCATCTCATGTTCCATTATTCTCACACCTCTTTGAAACTAAAATTCTTCCAAATATAGAATCTTTCATGTTTCTATTTTGTCTCTGCTTTTGGGTCAATTAAATGTAATGTACCCTCTTCAGTTTACCCATGGAACTCCTGTAAGATGCAAAAATGTTTCTTGTCACTTCTGGCTTCCTTTTGATGTTCAAGCAAGTGCTCAACATATCTAAAATTGCAAGTGTTGGATCTCACCTATTTACTTGTACCTCAAACCCACCATAATATCTCATTACAAATGCACACCTCTACCCATTCATGTCTTAACCCAGACAACCCGTCTCTAGTAACATTTCTCCAGCTTAATTAAATAATTTATGCGCACATATGGACACACAGCCTTCTTCACAGACTAACACAATATTCCCCCAAAATATAAAACGTATAACATCCATTCTCATAAAAGTCAACAAGCAACTTCCATCACCCTTCAACTACAGTGAAGGAAATGCTTCAGACCACATCTGGAGTACAGGATAGCCACTGGGGACCCATAAAACATTAACACAAAAATATTACCTGCCTTTAGAAAGTTCAACACTGGGCAGCTGACTTTGTTTCAAACAACTACTTGCGAGATACCAGTGCCTCTCAGTTGTTCACATTGGTAAGCTAGCACAGTCTCCCAAGCCAAGGAAAGGTCCACATGCCTGTATAAAATTTGGAATGGACGATTAAATGTTTCTAAGCAGTACATCAAGCCTAAAAGCGACTGAATTCGAAGAGTTCACAATCAATAGCTCCAACTGTACACACCTTAATGTGTTTCCTTTGCTCATTTCCATTTCCCAAGAAGAATTAAGGACTCGAACAAAGTCCCTCAAACCTTAATCTCCATGAAAATTCACTCCTGAAAGACTACTGAGGGAAACCTTACCAAGTATCAAGTACCAAGACAATACCACATCTAAAGAAAAAACAGAGCAATTGTGAGACTTGATTGGTCAGTTGAATTGCTTATGCACCCAGATAAGATTGGATACTAGTTTTGATGTGTTGGAGCTAAGTACTACAATGAAGCAGCCTAAAATCCGGAATGTTTAAGGGCAAATGAACATTCACAAATTTTAATATAGGGAAATGCATATTTAAGTTTCCACCCTTGGCTGACCCAAAGAACATGAAATGAGTTATTTTTAGTGATGTCTCTCATGCCAATCTTCCTGATGGGTATTCAAGTACATGTTTGATAAGATTTTTAGTGGATGAAAATGGGAAATGTTGCCCTTTGGTGGGGGAAGTTAAGCAAATAAAAAAGTCTTGTTCAGAGTACTTCAGCTGCAGAAACACTGGCACTTGTTGAATTAATGGACAAGGGGTTCTATCTGTCAAATATTTTAGGAGAAATTCTATACAAGGGGTGTACTGAAAACAATTTGCCCATTGAATGTTACATTGATAATTGTTGATTGTGGGAAAACATTCACTCAATAAAAAGTGTAAGTGAGCAAAGATTCAGGATTTACTTTGCTAATGTGAAACAAATGTTAGAAATGAAGAAAATCTCCAAGGTTAAATGGGTTGATGCAAGTTATCAAATTATCTGATTGTGTTATGAAAAGATGTGTTTCTGTCAAGAAGTTATTGGGGTTCTTAGAAGAGGGACAATGTAATACTTTATATATAGGATATGGAAAATTATTGTTTTGATAGAGCATTCATTATTTGAGCACATATCATAAGACACTTATTGACACTGGGGTAGTGTGTAGGGTTAGGAGCTATACCCTGTGTAAGGTTTCACTTTGTGAATAAATCTAAACTGAGCAAAGATTGACTTCTGTTCTCCTCCTTCACCAAATGGCTGTTGCAGGTTAAACAGTTAGTGGGCTGCATTGAGTATGCATATCTGGATGTATCACTGATTTATTTGGTCAACATTATAGCACTTAAGTGTCACGGATGGAAATTATGTGTTTCTTTACTGTTCATGATCAGTGTGTTTTGTATGTGAAGGGTGGGTGTTTTCTTATCCACAGAGTGACTGTCCCAATTTAAATAAGTCCAGCAACAGGTTTTTTTGTGAATTTAAAAATAAGGAAGGGTATTTATTATCACACACTTGCCCACAAGGTTTCTAACATGATGTCTCACTTGTTCGACTCACGCACAATTTCACTCACACAAAAATTAGATACAGATGAGGGAAAAGACAATACAATTACTATTTATGATTGCCTCACTCTCTTTCATAGCAGGGCTGTAGTTTCCTGGCTGAAGGTAATGCTTCAGTTGAAGTGGAGATCTTGTAAGGCGAAGGATTCTCAGTAAGCTGTAAGGTTTCTTCTGGTTGAATTTGTAGGAGGCTGGTCCTCAGATGAACTCAAAGTTGGAGAAGGTTGGGGCAAATCCTCCTCTTTGTTGGGAATCTCCCACCTTCAAGGTATTGCTCTTTATTACCTTGAGTCAGCAGCCCGCCAAACTGTCAAAGGCCTGTTAAAGCCATTAATTAACTAATTATACCTATTGAGAAAGCTGCCTGTCCATTTAAGAAGTATTTGGACGTGCACTTGCGATGCCATGGCATACAAGGCTATGGGCCTAGTGCTGGAAAATGGGAGTAGAATTGTAGAATTGTTAGGTACTTGTTTGACCGGCACAGACTCAATGGGCCGAAGGGCCTTTTTCTGTGCTGTGGACTTCTATGACTCTATGACTCCATGCTTGGATGTCTTGCAGCTGTTCGATGCCTTTCGGAGGAATCTCTGGCCAAAATTTCCCAGCCCCTCATGCTGGCAGGATCCTCCAGTCCTGCTGATGGAGAATTCAGTGGCTTGCCAGCCCTGCTGTGGTGGGGGGGGGGGGGGGGGTGTTCCCCACCACGGGGAGAGCTGGAAAATTCCAGCCTGTGTCTCTGAGTAACTTTATGCCGAATTTTTAAATTAGGCCACAAAGTGACTTCCTCACCACGTTAGTTGTACAAGTTCAAAGTCCTTTTTTAACAAAAACGGATGGTGTGTGTTGTTTTCGCCTCCTGTGTTTTCATTTGACACTTTGAAATTCATCCAGTCTAGTTTGGGTGAGAGACCACCATAATACAATGGAAGGTCAATGGAAATCTACACACATTCGTCTAACGCACATTGAGTTTCATTGTTTCTTTTGTCCATGGCGAGTCAGAAAGATGAGCCGGCTGGAATGTTATAGTTTTGTTGATGAGCCATCCTTAAACAAAGGGACGTGTGAATTCCCTGGATGGTGTTGAACGCCCTTACTTAATTAGGTATTAGTTGGTGACTCATGATTGTCTGGGGCTTAGAAGCCAAAAGGTCACATGATTTGCAGTGGCCATTTTAATAGGCTGCTCGTGCTCAAAAATTTTAAAGCATTGATTGAAAGTTCATGACTGACTGAAACATGACACATGCTTTTGTTTAGCTCTATCACTGTACTACGACTCTCTGCTTCACTGTCACAAACCAACAATTGAAAACTTACAAAACAGCCAGGTCCTTGAAAATAATCTGCTGGGTGAGCGGCTGGGATGGTTCAAATGGCCTTAAATGTGATGAGAACAAAAGAAAAACATCCATTTCCACAGCACCTTTCATGGCCATAGGCTATCTCAAAGTATTTTACTGCCAATGAAGTCATTTTGAAGAATAGGCACTTTGGTGATGGAGGATACATGTCAGCCTATCTGCACACAGCAAAGTCTCACAAACAGCAATCACCTATTCATCTTTGACCGGGAGTGTTGCATTTGGAGGGAGAGACTAGCATTAGTTACATTACTGCAACGTCAAAGGGATGGCAAACCCACAATATCTCTGATCTTGTTACAGATGCAGCCCTCTTCTTTTGTCACCTGTTAAGATTCAGGGAAAAGAAAAATCACTTTTGAATCCTCCTTCCTCCTCTCTTGCCCCCACCACACCCACCCTCAAAGTTTGGACAACTTCAGCATACTCCTTGTTTCAGCACCTGAGGCACAGTGTTTCTGGGTGTAGATGTGAAGGTTGCTTCACGGTCACTCCCAGTCCTCCCCTGCTAACCATGCAAGTTCCAATGGTATTAAAGGCAAAAAACAATGACCTAAAGACTGGGCAAGACTCACATGGGCTCTGTATTGGTGGATTCACTTTGCTGGCCTGAGTTCCACTGTCTACCATACGTTGTTCTGGCCAGTGCCACACAACCTTGGCATTCAATCTTAGCACTTGCTCTGATGCCATGTGTGCCATCCTGCAGATTCCAGATAACTTTAGAGGTGGCATTGGAGGCAATTATAGGCGACACAGGTAGACAGAAAGCAAAGAACCATTGCAGGAGGGAGAATCTGGAGAAGCAAAGGGGTTGAGAAGCAAAATAAGCGATTATGTATAATTTAAGTTTGACACATTTATTAGAGTTCTTTGAAGGCGTAACAATCAGGGTGGACAAAGGGGAACCAGTGCATTTGGATTTCTAAAAGGCATTTGATAAGTTGCCATATAAAATGTTACTTCAGAAGATAAGAGCTCATAGTGTTAGGGTTGATATATTAGCATGAATATGTCAGGTTGGCAAACATCAAATACTGGGGTGCCACATGGATTAGTGCTGGGGCCTGAACTATTTACAATCTACATTAATAACTTGGATGCAGAGGCCAATTGTTTACCAAATTTGCTGATGATACAAAATGGGTAGGAAAGCAAATTGTGGGGATGATACAGAGAGTTTGCCAAGGAATATACATAGGTTAAATGATTGAGCAAAAATTTGGCAGATGGAGAGAGCATAAAGTGGGGAAATGTGAGGTTGTCCGCTTTGGTAAGAAGAGCAGAAAAGCAGACTATTCTTTAACTGGAGAGAGACTGCAGAATTCTGTGATGCAGAGGGATCTAGTTGTCCTCGTACATGAATCACAAAGAGTTAGCATAAAGCTACAGCAAATAATTAGGAGTACAAATGGAATGCAGCTCTTTATTGCAAGGAGGATAAAGTGTAATAGTCGAGAAGACTTGCTATAACTGCATAGGGCATTGGTGAGACTGCACCCACAGTACTGTGTACAGTTTTGGTCTCCTTATTTAAGAGGAGACATATTTGCATTGGAAGCAGTTCAGATAAGGTTGATGGGACTGATTCCTGGGAGGAAGGTCTTGTCTTATGAGGAAAAGTTGAACAGGTTGGGCCTAGATTCATTGGAGTTTAGAAGAACGAGAGGCGATCTTATCAAAACATTATGGCCAGAATCGTTGGGTCGGTCAGCGGGGGAGGGCTCCGCTCACCGACACGTGAAATGATGTGTGATGACATCAGACGTGCGCCCCTATGTCACCGCGCGTCATTCCAATTTTCAGTTCGGCGGCTGCGCACCGGAGTCGGCTGCGCTCCTGCCAAACTGTCAAAGGCCTATTAAGGCCATTTAAAAACTAATTAAAACAGTTAATGGAGCTGCCCGTCCAACCTTAAGGTTGGCGGGGGGGGGGCAGGCGAAGAGCCCAGGCGGCCTTCGCATTTATCATGAAACCTCATCCACGGGCGGGATGAGGTTTCACTGGAGGTTTTTAAACTTTAATGAAAATTTTAAATAAAATTCACAGACATGTCTTAGCTCATGTGACACTGTCACATGAGGGACATGTCTTAAAAATATATTTTTTTCTTTATTTAAGTTTTTAAAAATCAAACTAATCTCTCTGAGGCAGCTCCGTGCCTCAGGGAGATTTCCACACTCTTTCCCGAACGCAGGCCCCGACTGAGTCTACTCCCCCTGCCTGCACAGGGAGCGCTGAGTGCTTCTGGGTGTGCGCCACGCTGGACGGGCCTTAATTGGTAGATAGAGAGAAACTATTTCCACTGGTTGGGGCGGGGGGGGGGGTCTAGAATTAGACCCAATCCAATCAGGAGGGAAATTAGGGAACGCTGCTACAGGCAAAGGACAGTAGAAGTTTCAACATTTCTTTTCTTTATTCATTCCTGGGATGTGGGTGTCGCTGGCTGGACCAGTATTTATTGCCCGCCCCTAATTGCCCTTGAGAAGGTGGTGGTGGTGAGCCGCCTTCTTGAACCGCTGCAGTCCCTGTGGTGTAGGTACACCCACAGTGCTGTTAGGGAGGGAGTTCCAGGATTTTGATCCAGCGACAGTGAAGGAATGACGATATAGTTCCATGTCAGGATGAGTGGCTTGTTGGGGAACTTGCAGGTACTGATGCAAATGACAGCTGATGCCAGATCAATTGTTAATTTTGAATCCAAGGTTTACAGATGTTTGGGAACCAAATGTATTAAGGGATCTTGGGCAAAGGGGTATATGGAGTTTGGTCGCTGAAGGAGGAACAGGCTGGAGGGCTTAAATAACATCCTCCTATTCTTGTGTTCCTGATACCAAACATCCTGTGAAGAATACCATTTGTCTTCAACAGCGCTGCTATTCTACTGCAAGATATTAGACACTGGAAGCCAGGCCACTCAAAGCATGGGAGTGGGGCGGATAGCTGTATTTACAGAATGTTCTTAGGACATGCTACTTACATTTAAAATTGAATCTGGTTTATATTAGAAGCAGTACAAAAGTCACTGACAGGTTAATCAGCCAGTCAGCAGTATTTTTTTTATAGGCGGTTGCTGTGAAGTTAGACCCTGGTCTGAGAGAGGCGAATGAAATGACTGAACAGCAAACTAGGATGAAAGATGAAACTTACAAGTGAAATCCCACAAGCGGCTCCTTGTAAAAGTTAAGCTCCCCCTTCCTGTAGCCACTCGCCAGAATACAAGTAATCTTTATGCAAAAGGTATTTAATTACATAAAGAGAGCATAGACTGGGTGTGTTGCTTCACAGTAGAGGCGGGGTTAGCCTTAACTTTTGAAATGCAGAGAGGAAAGAGAAAGGGGGTGTGATGCTGAACTACCCACCCACTTGCTGAACAACCCACCCACTTTCAGGGAACTCCTTCAGACAGTTACTCTATAACAGCCAATGAACAGCGAAGAGCAATTTAGTCCAGTGTGGTGACATCAGTCGGACAAAGAGGGTCTATCCGACTTCCTGGGCTGCTGACTGATTCACGTTGTTTGCACCAAGTCCTGAGTCCTGATCTTGCGCTCGCTTCTCCTGAGTGTGTGCTGTGCCCCCCCCCCCCAGCCGCCCCACCACACCGAGCGCACGAACGCGCGAATGCAGCCGACTCTTCTGAATGCTTAAGGCTCTCCGCAGAATCCGAGCCCCCCACCACCCCCGCCTCCAGCAACTTCGAGGGAAAGCTTGGGACCGGGATTGTCTTTTCGCCTCAGCTGGCAGGGTGAGTGAGATCTGCCTTTTGTCTCAATGGAAAGGAGCTGTAGCCCTGAAGAAAGTTGGAAGAGGTTAGGAGGAGAACTGGCGAAAAGCGCAATTTTTCGGGCAGAATCTGTTATTTGAGTTTTTTTTTAAAAAAATCCTTACATAACTATGTACAGTTATAAACTCTTAAAGCAATATTACCTCTTTTCCCCTTAAGTATTGAATAATAGCAAAAAAAAATAAATCCTGTCACTTTTTAAACTCCCTGTTCTGAAGTAATTAATTCTTACTGGCATAAAGAGCTGATCCTCTAATTAGACATTACTTGTGTTCCAGTCAAAACAACGTGTGCCAATAGTCTGTTTGGCTGAGGGTTGCAGGAAGAAGGCACAGCAGCTGAGCATGAGCTTGTTCTGACCCGACATGTATGTATTTGCATTGTGTACCCAGGGTCTGTATACCCAGAATAATAATTAATCTAAGGTCATTAGTACCCTGTCCCCTGTCCTCCTTCTGGGAGATTTGCTGAGCACAGATTGGGAATCAAGTTTCTAATCTATATGATTGTGGGATAGAGACTTTTATGCAATGGAGTGTCCCTGCAACACATGGACTGCAATGGTTCAAGAAGGCAGCTCACCACCACCTTCCCTAGGGCAATCAGGGGTGGGCAATAAATGCTGACCCAGCCAGTGACACCCACATCCCATTAATGAATAAAAAAATGGAGATGTCCCATGTGCTCCTTTTCTGGGTCCTGCCAAATATCTCTATTGGTTGTGAGGTCGTTATAGAGTTGATTTTTCAGGCAACTTTTCTTGGTGGAAACATTGAACTTTATTTACGAGACAGCAGCAGCAGCTACACGTGTGCATCAAACTCTATAACTAAGGAAGAACTCTCTCCTAGAAATTCCCTGTGCTGCTAACTCATTGGTTTACACAGATCATGTGATCTTACAACCCAGGATTATTCTCCAAGCTACATTTATCAAAACTAGAATGACCACATTCCTCTCCCTTTAACCTTTCTGTACATTTTGTATTTACCCAGGATATTTATCTCATGACATTACAATATTTACACTAGTCATGAAATTATAAGTTAAGTTTTTCAGGTTCCTGATCCTTAGAATGTCGTAGCTCCATGACTTCCGAATCTTTGGCAGGAACCACATTCTCTGGAACCGCATTAACATCAGATACATCATTAGGCACAGGCAGTTCAGTGTCTTCCACTCCGACAGAGACATTGGGTATGTCTATCCTTGGTTGAGCAACTTCAACAGGAACCACAGGTTCAGCAATGGTTACAGGTGGAACATCATTTTGTTGGGGTATCTCTCTCCTTCCTAAATGATCCACATGCATATGGGTGATCTGACCCTCCACTTCCACGTGGTATGACTATGGTTCGTTCACAGAACTTACATTACCAGGTAACCACTTCGGTCCTCCACTGAAATTCCTTACATATACTGCTTCTCCAACAGTAAATTGTCGCTCATGACTATACAAATCGTGAGGTGCTTTTTGGTTCCCTTGACTTTTCTCCACCTTCCCCTCCAAATTAGGGAGTATCAGGCTTAGTCTTGTTTGAAGATGGTGCCTTATGAGAAATTCTGCAGGTGTTGAACCTGTCATAATGTGGGGGAGTTCTGGAGTGAAATAGGAAATGTGCAAGTTTAGTTTCCAACCATTCACCGGTTAACTTTTTCAGTCCCACCTTAAAAGTTTGTCCTGCTCTTTCTGCCAGTCCGTTAGATGATGGATGGTATGGTCCAGTCTTCACATGGTTGATATCATTTAGGCTGACAAACCTCTGAAATTCAGTGCTAGTAAGTGCAGTATCATTATCTGAGATGATTACTTCTGGCAATTCATGGATAGAAAAGCAGTGGAATAATTTTTCTATGGTAGTGCCTTCTATAGTGACTTAACCTCATAAATGTCTAACCACTTGGAATGAGCATCCATAATCAGTAGAAATGTGGCTCCAAGAAAAGGACCAACATAATCTATGTGCCAATCTCACCCAGGGTCTACCAGGACATTCCCATGGGTGTACAGGCGCTACCACCAGCAACTTCTGTAGCTGTTGCATTGCTGTTGGCATTGCACACTGTTTTACCACCTTCTCAATATCGCCGTCCATTCCCGGCCGCCAAAGATAACTTTGCGCTATCGTCTTCGTTCATGAGCTTCCCGGATGGGCACTGTGTAACTCTACTAAGAGTGGTTCCCTTCCTTGTGAAGGAACTACTTCTTGAGCACCCCATAAAAGAATACCATCTTGATTTCATGCTCATTTCGTGTCTTCGGTTGAAAAGTGGCTCCAATTCATCAGGGATTAGTTCCTGGGACCATCCATGTAACACTTGGTCTCTCACTCAAGACAGGACTGGATCATGATTCATCCAGTTTCTTATCTGCCTGGCACAGACTGGTGAGGAATCTAGGAAATTCATCACTAATACGAGTTCAAGGGGAATTGGGGCATGTTTATTGTCCTCTTGCAAAGGAAGGCGACTTAGGGCATCAGCATTGGATATATGAATCCCCGGTCTATGCACAAAAGTGTATTCATATGCCGCTAATATTAGGACCCACCTTTGAATTCATGCAGAAGCATGAATTTAGCTTTTCCCCTCTAAACAAACCCAAAAGTGGTTTGGGGTCTGAAACTATCATGAAGTGTCGCCCATGCACGTGTTGGTGACATTTTTTTACGACAAAAATAATCGACGGACCTTCCTTTTCCATCTGAGAATATCCTTTTTCAGCTGTGGTAAGTGTCCTGGATACATAGCCTATCGGCCTTCCTGTACCATTGTTCATCTTGTGCGATAGTACCTCTCCTGCTCCATTGGGGGGCGCATCGCAGATTAGCACCAATTCCTTTTTCAGGTCGTGGTGCAATAACAAATTTGAAGAGCGCAAGAACTGTTTGACTTTCATGAAGGCTTCTTCATGGGGTAACTTCCATTGGTTTATCTTTAGCAGTGAGTGTAGAGGGGCTAGAAGTGTTGATAAATTTGGTAGAAACCGGCCATAATAATTTACCATCCCTAAAAATGATTTAAGTTCAGAGACATCCTTAGGTACAGGTGCCCCTCTGATTGCTTTAACCTTCTTGTCAATAGGGTGTAACCCTTGGGTATCTACCCAGTGGCCCAAATAAATCACTTCATTTGCCTGAAACGTACATTTTCCCTTTTTAGGTGCACTCCTGCTTCTAAAAATTGTTTCAGGACTTCCTGAATTAGCCAAGAGTTCCATTTCTGAGAATGCAGTTATTAGTACATTGTCCAGGTAGACCACAAGCTAAGGTTGTGCTTGGAGCAAGCTCTCCATCACCCTCTGGAAAATGGCACAGGCCAAAGAAACACTGAAGGGCAGGTGTGTGTATTGATATATTCCTTTGTGGGTGTTTATGGTCACAAATTTTGTGGAGGTGTCATCCAATTCCAGTCGCTGATATGCATGACTCGCATCAAGCTTTGTATACGTTGTACCTCCTGCTAGTTTGACATAGAGTTCTTCAGTCTTGGAAATAGGGTACCTGTCCAGTTTGGCTGCCCTGTTGACCATTTAATTTATAGTCCCCACAGATCCAGACGGTTTGATCTGGTTTTAGGGCTGGCACTATAGGTGCTGCCCAGTCTGAGAACTGAACCACTTTTCTGACACCCAGCCTCTCTAGCCGGTTCAGCTCAGGGTCAACCTCCTCTTTCAGGACTTATGGCACTGGCCTTGCTTTCAGGAAGTGAGAAGTTGCTTCTGAGTCTGCATAAATCTTGGCCTGTAGGCCTTGGGTTTTTCCCGGTTCATCATGAAGATGGTGTCATATCTTTTTTGCGGCTCTGGCAGTCCTTCTGCTCACAGCTGGAAAATTTCAAACCAATTTAATTTAATCTCTTTCAATCAATCATGACCTAGAAAGCTTGTTCCTTCACCTTCTATCACCATCACTGGTAGTTAGGTAATTTGGTGTCTATAATAAACAGGTACACTGGTAATACCCTTTACTTGGATTTCTTCACCTGTGTACATTTTCAACTTGGCAGAAGTGTATTCCAAATTTAATTGCTGAGCACATTTATTTCAACATCTGAAAGTTTGTTCTCCTACTACAGTGGAAGAAGCACCAGTGTTTACTTCCATTTTTGAGGGTTTCCCATTCACCTGTAAAGTGAGAGTGATTGGCTCTGTCTTCCCAACTTTCATGTTGAATAAGGAATAAATGTCAGAATTGGTTGTTTCTGTTTCTTCCACATTATATACTTCATTTGACTTTCATTTGTTGCCTGGAAGCCTGTTTTAATTTTGCTTTGCAATGTTTCAATATGTGCCCTCTTTTATGACAAAATTAGCACTCCATCTCTTTAAATCAGCAATCGTTTAGAGTATGATTGTTTCCACGTCGATAAAAATCCATTTTCAAGTTTGCTGCTGAGCTGTTTCCTCTAATTTTTTGGTTGATGGGGACAGTTTCAGGCTTCGCGTCAGAGTCCTGGTTTCTTGCACCACCGTTCCTGCCCAACTAGGAAAATGGCCCCATTTTGTGCACCTTGAATCCCTGACAATGCTTTCCACCGTTAGCACTATTTCTAACACTTTCTTAAAATCAAGATCCACTTCAGCCAACAATCTTCACTGAATAGTATCACCTTGCATGCCACAGACCAAATGATCCCTGAGTATATCATTCAGGGTTTCACTGAAATAACAATATTCCATTAGTTGTTTTAATTTCACCACATATTAAGCAATGATGTCTCCCGGGTCTCTAATCCATGAATTGAGCCTGAGCCTCTGCGTTGTGACTGACAGCTTGGGTTGAAAATGACTCTTTACAAAGCCTACTAATTCACCGAAGGCCTTCGAATCAGGGGCATTTGGGGCATGTCAAGCTTCGAATTAAACTGTAGGTCTTACTCCCACAAATACTTAGGAGAATCACTCTCCTCTTTTTCTCCCCCATGATCTTGTTGCATTGAAAGTAGAACACAAGATGTTCTATATATCGAGACCAGTCATCTGTGGCTGGCTCAAAAGGATTGATTCTTCCAAACTTGGCATCTCAGATGAATATATCTCCCTTTCTTAGATACTCACAATCACTGGGCGAGGGACAGTACTAGATTTGATTGATCCTCGTCGCCAGTTTGTTATAGAATTGATTGTCCAGGCAACTTTTCTTGGTGGAAACAAACTTTATTTACAAGTCAGCAGCAGAAGCTACATGTATGCATCTAACTCTATAACTAAAGAAGGACTGTCTCCTAGAGGCTCCCCATGCTGCAAACTGATTGGTTTACACAGATCATGTGATCTTGCAACACAGGATTATTCTTAAGTCTTATGTTTACCCAAACTAGAATTACTACGGAGGTGCTTTAAGACATCCTGAGGTTGTGAAATGTGGCATCTGAGTAAGGAATAATGAAGTTAAGACCCATGATCTAATTGAATGGTAGAACAGGCTTGAGGGGCTGAATGGCCTCCTCCTGTGCCTATGATATAAAAGCAATCTCTTTCATTAATATTACTGATCAATTTCCAAGGTGTGATTTTGATTTGTTTGCTCTGCCTGTGTACAGTTGAAGTCTTGTTGGCAAATTTGCCAGTCTGGCTATGGACCTTCCCCAAGTGACAGAGGAAAACTCATACAGTACAGCAATGCACCTCACAGGATTGTGGACCTACCCTAAGAGCAGCCAATACGTGCTGTTTGTGTGTTTGTCACAATGGGCAGTTTGAGCCAGGGACATGAAGTGAAGCTGCCGTTCCGAGTGGTCACTTTCTCCCAGTGGCAAAGGCATTTGGGTAGCTGTTGTTGACATTGCCAGCTTGTAGAATAATGGGGCTGTTGTTCTTTTCAGTAATAGTGTTAATAAATCACTGAATGATCTTCTGATGTTGATCTGCCTGTGTGTATACCAGGTATGTTATTGTTACAATGTTGCAAGAGTAAATTTTTATGAAGTCTAACTATTAGGACAATTGAAAGGACAGTGACTGTTGCATCATATCCAACCTGCAGAGTGCATGAAAGGTAGGTGCTGTGCCCCAAATGATGCACCTATTTATAAAGCCATTGAGCTTCCCTGTTGACTGAGTGGATGAATGCACTATCCCCGTCTGGTGAGAGCTTTATGACCTGGAAGATTTGATCCTTGATCCATGCCAAGTTACATGCCAGGCCCATAGGGGTCTGATAGAAGCATAACTGCATTGACTGCCCTCTGGGTTGGAGGACGTAGAAAATTAGCCAACATTTCCCCTCTCTTTTAATCATAGTATAGGGAACAATTGTGTGAATTTTGTTTGAAGAATAGACTGGGTTTGGCGGAGTACCCTACTGGCATTCATTACCTAAGGTCACAGGTCACAAATGACCAATCAGGCACAGCATTGGAAGTTAACAGGCATTAATGGAATCGGACTGTGTCACTGTGAGTTATTGTCTTTTGGAAGAGTAAAGAAGAAGCCACAGTAGCCATTTTGAATTTGGATAAATGGGATTGAACAACTACAGTGGAAGCTCGAAGAGTCAAGCTGGGGTGATATAAAATTCTGGTGTTGAAATTATCAACCATTCCTGCCGACAGAATTGTAAAAGCTGTAGAACAATGCTCACGATCAGCTGAAATTGCGCACTAATCGATCCAGTTAGCTGAACTTCTGTCTTGAACCGGCAAGACGAATAATGTTGAAGTCATGACCATGCTAACCAATGAGAGTGGAGTGGTTGGACTGAAGCACAAACTTCTCCCGTGAAGTGACTTGCAAAGCATGCGAGTATGGCGAAACCTGTGCGAAAGTTAAGTATTGTGGATGGGAGACAAGGTGAAGTTGATAGAGCGAGTGGAAAACCGTGGCATGAAGCAGAAAGTGGGCATCCGAAAGAGTGGGAGATCCCACCCATCAAGCTTGCCCGCCATTCTGAAAGCCAAAGGGAACATCTTGGGACAGCTCAACAAGCATGCATTCTCTCCAGCAGGGAAGAAGATGAGAACGGCTTCGTCTCCTGACATAGAAGAAGCTCTAGCCCTAACTTGGTTCAAGGCAGCCCAAGCAGAGAATGTGCCACTTTCCGGCACCATCCTGCACTAAAGGGGAGTTGCTATAATGAAGAAGCTGGGGCAGATGGGGTTCACCTGCAGCGACAGATGGACTTGCTCAAGAGAAGGCATGACACCGTCTGCCGCTCAGTAAGTGGTGAGAGCGCTGCCTTTCTGACAGCAATGACAGATGATTGGCTCCAACCGCCTCGTCCACATCTCAACAAGTTTGCATCAAGAGGCATTTTTAATGCAGAATAAACTGGACTGTTTTACCGTCTTTTGCCAGACTGCTCTTTGATGTTTAAGGGGGACACGTGTAATGGCGGAAAACAGAGCAAGGATTGTGTCACTGCCATGGTCTGAGCCAACATGGATGGCACTGAAAAGCTGTTACTTCTTCTGATAGAGAAGTTCGAGAAACCATGGTGCTTTGCGAAAACCAATACACTACCCACACAGTCCGAGGCAAATAAAACCAACTGGATGACCTCCAGCATTTTTGAGGCATGAGTCAGGAAAGTGGACAAAATACCAACGAAGGATTGCCATCATCATAGACAATTGCCCTATGCAACTTGACATTGCTGGCCTGAAGAACATCAAGCTCATGTACTTGCCCCCCAACATCAAATGGGTTGGGGGAGCGATTTAGGAACTTGAAAACCTACTACTGATGGCAGCTGATCTCTCCGCTTATCGAGGCGTTCGGCCGGAAGCAGGGCTACATTCCACTGTACTAGAGGCCATATTGATACTGAAAAAGGCATGGGAGATAGTGAAGGAAGCCACAATCACAAACTCCAACCACACGCTGGGTTCAAACAGGTCACAGCTGCTCAATGAGGAGGATCAGGGTGATGCCAGCCAACCTGGTGCCGAGGCACTTTTCTTACCGCAGGAGGCAGTTATGTAGATTCTGGCAGAGGCAACCATGGGAACTTATTAGTAGGTGCATGTTGCTGTACAATGGAATTGGTTACGTTCTTCTCTTTTCAACGTAAACGTACCAATCGTACACAAGAATTGGTGAAACAATAATGTGGGTTCTTTATTGGAAAACAAGACTATATACATATCAGATGTATTTAGTCTCCTAGTAAATCTATCTCTATCCTGCTGCCTGTGCACTGCCTATAACTCCATGGGTCTAATACATTACATCCTTTCTCGAGGTGTATAGTGACTAACAGTAATTTAAGATATTCCCCACTTAAATGTTTATGCATCTCATAATACAACATCCTTTTTTTCTTAAAAAAAAATTACCCTTAAAGAATCAAACTATTTACATGACAGCAAAGGAAATTAACATTGTGTTCTAATGTGTTTTCACACAGCAATAAATTTACAAGTCTTTGAAATATATTGACGGTTTGTTCATCCTTCCAGCCTTGGTTATGGTGATCTTTGGAGGTGGCTGTATGGTTTCAGAATGTTGATTAGAGGTATTTTGTTTGAGTTGCGCTTTTGGACTGTGTTCTATTCGGTATTTCTGGTTGTGGTAGTGTTGTTCTGATTTGGCATCTGTTTCTTTGCACTGTCATGCCATTTGGTGTTCGTACTTGATACAATCTTGGTTCTGGGCATATGCAGGATCACAGGTGCCGTCAGTTGGGTATTGCGCTCAAACTTTCTGCTTGATGTTCAGGTTGGGTAATTCGTTATCTGCACGCCAGTCATGGGCATCTTTCATCTTCCCCTGTGTTTTAATCAAGGCACCACATACTCCTGAGAGTATCGACGAGTTTTGACTGACTGGGGAGGTTTGCCTGCATTTGTCTGTTGGATAGCATTTCCACAGGTGAGGGAATGGTCGCACTGAGTTGTGTCACTTTAAGATGCAACCTAACCACGTGTAGATCGTCTTTTGTTTGGTGACACTAAATGATTACAGATTTAACACTTCAAGCCCTACCTTCTGCCGTTCCACTGGATTGGGATAATGCGGTAATGAAGTGGTATGGTTGACTCCCCAGTTTTCACACATGCCTTTTAAAGGATCGTAGGGTCGCCCAGTGTATTGGGGCCCATTGCCAGAAACAACTTCCTCCTGTGGTGCCCTAAACAGACTGAAGATCAAACATTTATGTCCGTGACGGCTGAAGTAGATTTGGCATGTAATTAATAGTTAATATAAATTTGAAGAGGTAATCTGTTACAATCAAGAAATCATCTCCACGGACACAAGAGATCAGTTGGGAGTTTGGTCGATGGGTGTGTGGGTACCTTGTGAGGTAATAGTGGCTCTTTCTGGTTGCTAGGCATGAAGGTTTGACTTGCTTCGCATTCCCTCACGGTCTTTTTGATGTCTTGGTAGATTCCTGGTCAATTTATTATGTCTCTGGGCATTCTTCTGGTTTAACCGATTTCCATATGTGCCTGGTGCAACTGTTGGAGGAGATGAGGTTGCGTAGACCATGGGATGTTGATTTGCTTTCCCTTAAAGATGACCCATTGAGATATTCTGAGCTCATCTCAAAATGGCCTTACAGCCTCTGGAACGTCCTGGAAGGACTCTCGCCATCCTCCAGTCACTGCCCTCCATAGCTGCTGTACTACAGGATCATTGGATGGTTCCTACTGCAAAACTCGGCACAAAATGCTTAAGATCAATGAATAGCAGACATTCTGCACAATGTCCACATAATCTACTTGTAGATCTAGGGTGAGGTCTGCAACTCCTGACGGGTTAGCTAGATGGTTTAGAGCATCAGATGTGACCATGGAATTACCCTACTTGTAGCCTTGTATTTTGACCAGAAGGCGCTGTAATCTTGGTGGTGCACAAGTTAGGGGTTTTGCCAGATCAGTTCAAATGGCTTATGATCGTTTTCCATGATGAGCATCTTTCCACATAAGTGTGGAAACACAGGATGCCAAATCCCAGGGCCAAAGATTTGCATTTTATATTGGAATAATTAGCTTAGGAAGTGGATAAACTCTTGGAGGCAAAAGCAATAGGCTTCCCTTTCTGGAGCTTTTGGCAGCTATTCAAATTTCTTCCAGTTCTCTTCGAGTTAATATAGCTCTTGAGTTGCAGTACCTTCTAGTGGCCACTGCCTTATCTAGTCATAGGTTAGTGCTTGACTGAAATGGTGGCGCAATTGAGCTCTGTTTCTTCTGACCTGGTTTAACTCTAAGCTCCATCCACAGGACAGTAATTTTGACGCCAAATTGAGCTGCCTGCTTCAAAGAGTAAGTAAAACAGTGAAAAAAAAAGCTTTTTAATAACCTATTAGCTATTAGGCATTGTTAGTTGATGGACTTTTTTCATTTTTAGCTCATGTTGCAGTGTTCAACTTCAACTGTAATGAATTCTCCTGTCTGAGAGCTCTGCTTAAGATGAGACCACCTGTAGTCTGTTCCTTAATTTTTATTGCTGCTCGAACTTTGCAGCAATTAGACTTTTATTATTTAAACTCTCCCAACTTTGAACAATCTTACTGGGACCCAATGCCTGCTGGTTGGAGTGAGGTATGATCCCAGAACAGAAGTATGGTGCATATAGAATTCCTACAAAGCTCCAGAATCACTTAACACACATGGTGAGGCTTGACGGTTGTTTCATTTTCATACCAGCTGTTTCCTTCTGCGTCTGAAGGATTGAAGTTTGTATTCTGCTCAGTCAAATCTTCAAAAACCATGATCCCACCACTGCCACCATGTTATATTCTTTACAATTCAATGTCAATATACCAATCATATGCAAGGATTTGTGAAACACTAATTTGGGTTCTGTATTTGAAGATAAGGCTACATAGAGATAATTTTCACTGGGAGGCTACGTATAGTACATCTGATCTCCAGCTTGCTGATTGACTGACCATCTGCCTTGAAGTGTGTAGTGGTTGATGGTGCTTTAAGATATGCTCCCTTAAAGGTATATACACATCACATCACAACAGAATTGATGCTCTTGGAGATGCAGTACGTTCTTTGGCTGATGGCCCTAAAGATTCCGATGAATGCCCACTCGCTCACCCACATATTGCCCTGGCCAATGCTGTAGAGATGCCCCAGGATTTCGCTATGCAGCATGGAAACACCGAAAACCTGTTTGACTGCATTTGCGACATGGCAGACCATATCGCTCACATCTGAAAACAGCATGCGAAGCAGCGAAAGATTATGGATTTTTCCCACGCTAAATCCTGGCTTTTCTCGAGGTCATTCCCCAGCTCTTTCAGAGGTCAATACAATGTAAACTATGAACAAGTGGAATAAAGATTTTTTCCGCTACGTTTTACTGTGTTTTTATTCCATATTGAATCTGAAAAACAAAGTTAGTGCAGTAATCATTTGCAGTCAACTCGGGTTACATAAAGGTGCATTCATTTGGCAAATTGGGCCTCCCCAGCTACCATGAGGCTCTGCTAACCCGAATTTGAAGGTGGCTCCCTTGGGATTTGACTCAGCAAGTGTTTACTGTACTTGCATTTAACTCATTTAATGGTGTAAAATGTCTCTGTGTTTAACAAGAGCAATGTCAATGAAATACATTTGACATTGAGCCATAGAAGGAGAAGTCAGGCAAGATGACCGCCAACATGATCGGTGCTGCATTTTTAGGAGTATCTTAAAAGATAAGTACTTGGTGGTGGGACCGGTGGTGCAATGAAGGCTTTTAGGGAGGGCATTCCAGAGTTTGTACCCTAGGCAGTCTGTCTTGGCTTGATTATAATCGGGTATGTGCGGGAGACCAGAGGTAGAGGAGTGCCAAGATCTCAAAGGCTTGTAGGGCTGGAGAAGAGTACACAAACAGTAAGGCCATGAAAAGATTTGTAAACAAGGATGAAAATATTAGAATTCATTCAAAGCTACCCCATGACCTGATTTAAAGGTTTGATTATGGAAGGGTATGTCATATCGCTATTTCTACATTTTTTTTTTGGGGTATTATTTTATTTCTTCAGTTTCACAGTGGAAAGGAAAGTTGAAATTCAGCAGGCATTCTATTTTCAAACTGCGACACCTTAACCTGGAATATTGACTTTGAAAAGTAAAGGAGGCGGCGCAAGTCTCTGCAGGGCGCTCGCCCACCATCTGCAGTATTCTTTCAAAGTCTTAGCACCCAGTACCATGAAGCTACTGACCGGTGTAAACTGGGCAATGCCACTAATCTGGTGGCTGACCTCAACCTGCACTGTGGTCCAGCAATTGGTCCTTGTGGTGGCAGATTTGGCCTTCCAATTGTAGGCTTCCTGAGTGGCTGACCACTTAATGTTGTGACATCCCTATTAACTTTAACGTTGGCCAAAATCCTTCAGAAGACTTGGTATTGCTTTTCAGTGTAAATGAGACCCGGTTTTTGAATGGAACTCCTCAGGTTGAAACTCGTATTTTGAGTAGTCATGGAGACTGCCCACCACGAGTTGATTTTTCTTCACTCTGTTAAGTTGGTTTTGAGTCCCTAATGTTCTGATGACCCATTCCTGTTCATCCACGTGGGGCACTCTTTGCACACTCAACTGTTCTTCTGCCTCATATCGGAGTTTGGGGGATGATGCTACCATCTGTGAATTCAAATTTGCACTGATTTGCTCTGCTGCCGAGAGTTCCACTCTTCATACTGGAGAGTCCAGTGGGGTTAGATTGGCAATCTCATGCGCTTATAATGTCACCATTGTGTTGCAACAATGCAAAAGGGCCAGTCCATCTGCATCCTTAACAATGATGCACTGTGTTACAAAGCAACCAAGATTGCATAAATGGGGCAGTTGTACATAACAGGTGACTTGTGCAGTAAAGTCAAGTGGAATGGATTTGTTCCAAAGTGCTTATACAGTTTCAGTTTTCATGAGAGCCAGTGTATAACTATCCACACATGCTTTAGCTTAATCAAATGGATCATCATCTGACTCAGACTCAGTAGATTTCAGGCCTCCAGCAGCCTTCCGAGTGCCGGAAACCTGGGCAGTCCCTGCTGCGGATCAGGCAGTGCGATGTGGTCACCAGTTTGTGACCCCAAGGCTACTCTAGAACTTAAGTTCCACTGAGGTGTTTGTGTGTCTCCGTTGGTGCAGGGTGTGGTGAGCTGTGTCGGGACTTCAATGAGGGTGCCATTAGATTCTTCTTCCAGTGTGCCTTTGGGGTTTGAGTCGAGGACCTGGGTCATGGACCCCTCGGCTACCTTCCAGAGGTGCCTGTGAAAGCAAGGAGAGACAATTAGTGCATGGCAGGGGCCTGTAGAACAGGGGAACTGACTCTCAGCATGGTTGCCTGATGGATGTTGCACTGCTGGGTCCTCACTTGCTGGAGTAGTGCCGACCTCACCATCTGCACAGGAATGGTCCAGATCCTCGCCGGCCAGTTGGGTGACTCTATTTTCAAAGTTAGTGGGGACCTTGATGTCAGACATTCCTCCACCCGTCTGGGACCTTTCCCTTTTGTTGTGTGCCAGCTTGTCCTGCATGAATACAGATGGAAAGAGTGAAAGCAGGATGCCTGTCAGGACAGATGAGAAGGATGCCTGGTATGTATGGGTGGTGAGTGGTGCCATGGATGGGATGAGGACACGATCCACAGGGTTGATGAAAGTGTGTGTGAGAGAGAGAGTCTCAAGCGAGTGTCAGTGACGATGACTATAAAATCATCGATTGTTGTAAAACCCATCTGGTTTATTAATGCCCTTTAGGGAAGGAAATCTGCTGTCCTCGGTGGAACAGGCCTACATGTGACTTCAGACCTACAGTAATCTGGTTACCCTCTGAAATGGACTAGCAAGCCACTCAGTTCAAGGGCTATTAGGGATCGGCAATAAATGCCAGTGACACCCACATCCCATGAAAGCATAAATAACAAAAGAGTAAAAAGTCCTCTCGCTTTATAGATATTAGGCGTTTGGACAGGGTCCTGCTATAGGCCAGTCTGAAAAGCAATGATTATAATAACTTTTCCTTTACACTATATAAAGTAGACTCGAATACCTGACACTCCTTTTTAAACTTTTCTGAACAAACTGAGCTCTCGAGCACTGTGTGACATCCATGGTGGTCTGTTGCCTTTGCATGGTGAAACCACAGAAGATGAAACTTTTATCCGGCTGCACTAAACTTTCCACTGAACTTGATTCTGAGATTTTTTTTTGTGTCAGATCAAAGGTTGAAAGTGGGGGACAGTAATGGTTAACCAGCCAGTCGGCCAAGATTCAATCTTGGTTGGTCAGCAACGGTTCAGCTGAAGGGTAGGAAGTGATTTCATGGGATTATTTTTAGATGTTATATCTGGAAATACAGACTGACTCATCTCAGCTGCAGGTGACTGCAGAATCTGCTGTAGCTGAATTGCAGAACATCTCTCCACTGATGGTGCTATCATCAGGCAGTTCTGAGTTTAGAGGCCACGCCAGTGACTTGTAGTAGCAGTAGGGTTACCTAGAGCAGCTCAATTACATATATATATATTTTTTTTTTCTCTACATTTCACTGTCACCTCAAGGGCACGGAAGCCATTACAATGAGCCTTGGGGCCAGAACTTCTGTGGAGTGGCAACTGCAATTGGAGGGGTGGGGGGGGGGGGGGGGGTAGAGAGGGGGGGGGGGGGGGGGGGGGGGCACGGAGGAGTGAAGCTACACCCCCCTTCCTTACAGCACTAACTTACTGTAAAGCGGGTAAGTTTAAACCCCCCTGCCACTTTCAGATGGCTGGTGGAAGGTGAGTATGTAAGATGAGCAGGTAGAATCGGAGGGTGTGTGGGAGGGGAGTAGAATGGGTCGGAGGGTGTAGGATGGGTCATTGGGGGTAGTGGTTGGAGGGTATTTTGGGGAGATGGGTAGGTAGTTGGGGGGTGGGGGGGGTGGTGCGTTTAGTCAGGGAAGTGGTTGGTCCGGAATGGTGGGCGGTAACTGGGAGGCCCAGTGAGGTCACTACTATAGTTACCCAGGAGTTAGAAGTGGTTTTAGTTTTTCTAACTTTTCCTGAGTTCTGAGAGACTCCAAACCATCCAAAGCCTCTGATTTAAATCAGAGTATCAGATAGTTCCCCGTGTAGAGTAGTTGCCCAGCGGAAGTTTGAACTTTGAGGGCAATTGCCATGCAGTCGTTATGTGGGGACTTCCGCAGAGATGGGTGGGTGGTATCCACGCACCCCCCCCCCACCCTCCCTCCCCACCCCCCCAGCGCATATTCTTGGGTACCTCCCAGGTATGAACCCCAGCCCCTCCAAACTCCTGGAGATCAGAGGTTCTGGGCCTCAATATTTTGTTAAAATTGGCAAGGAGGGGGATAATCACACTTTTCCCACAGATGAGTGAATTATTACGTTATATGCCTACCAAGCTGTGAGCTGTGACCCCAGGGTGCGATTTTGGGGATCAAGAGCTCTGACTGATTTCTGACAGCTGGGAGGCCCCTTTTAAATGCTTACACTTTTTTTTTGTTGGTGGGCGGGGCCTAATGGACTGCTCTCTGAGACCCGATGCTACCAAAAAGTCCATGAATAGATAGGCGTTTGTTTTTTAACGAACATGCGAACTTCAAATTAGGAGCAGGAATAGGCCATTCAATCCCTCGAGCCATTTGATAAGATCACGACTGATCTAATTGTGGCCTCAACTCCACCTTCCTGTCTACCCCCCTCCCCCCGACATCCTTTAATTCCCATGTGCGTCATGAACCTATCTACCTCTGCCTTAAAAATATTCAATGATCCTCACTGCGCTCTGGGGAAGAGAGTTCCACACACGACCCTCCTAAATAGGAGACCCCTTATTTTTAAACGGTGTGCCCTAGTTCTGGTCTCTCCCACAAGGGGAAACATCCTTTCAACATCCACCCTGTCAAATCCCTTCAGGACATTATCTGTTTCAATAAGATCACTTCTCATTCTTCTAAA
This sequence comes from Carcharodon carcharias, assembly GCF_017639515.1. Classification (NCBI taxonomy): domain Eukaryota; kingdom Metazoa; phylum Chordata; class Chondrichthyes; order Lamniformes; family Lamnidae; genus Carcharodon; species Carcharodon carcharias. Next base: position 16,812,845 of record NC_054498.1, on the reverse strand, counting down.
TTCCAAAGGATACAGGCCCAACTTTCTCAACCTATCCTCATAAACCAACCCGTTCATCCCAGGAATCAGTCACGTGAACCTTCTCTGAACTGCATCTTAATGCGAGTATATCCTTACTTAAATCAGGAGACCAAAACTGTACACACTACTCCAGATGTGATCTCACCAACACGCTGTACAACCGTTGCAAAACATCCTCACTTTTATATTCCACTCCCTTTGCAATGAATGACATTCCATTTGCCTTCCTAATTTTGCTGATTCGTGTGCCAGGAAACCCAGATCCCTCTGCACCTCAGAGTTCTGTATTTTCTCTCCATTTCAGATAATGAGCTGCTTTTCTGAGCTCCCTGTCAAGTGGACAAATTTTCACCCTGGGGGTCACACAAAGTCTGAGGTATTAAGATAGGTTCACATCTGGGGAAGAATTACCCCCCCCCTCCCGGTTGGGGGGGAAGTTCAGGAGCGAGCGCGTGCAGGTGCGCCTCTGATCAGCACTCCGATAGGGGGCGTGCTGCCATTTTACGTGGGGGGGCCAATTAAGGCCCACCTAGTGTGATGTTCCGCCCAGGAAGCTCTATGTGCTCCCTGTGCGGGCCGTGGGAAGGATTCCCTAAGCCAGGAGTGCACTCTATCGCACATGCGCACAAAAGAGTGCACAGATCTCCCTGAAGGTCCAGTGCTGCCTCAGGGAGATCGGCGCTAAATTCAGAAACGGTCAATGCACAAACGTAAAATTTCCCTGTCATGTCCCCTCATGTGACACTGTCACACGAGTTGAGACATGTCCATCACTTTTATTACATTTTTTAAAACTTCCATGAAACCTCATCCTGCCCGTGGTTGAATTAGTTTTTAAATGGCCTCAATTGGCCGTTGACAGGTTGGCGGGTACGCAGCTGATTCGGCTGCGCACCCCCCCCCCGCCGACCTGAAAATTGAAATGTCGCAGGGTGACGTCGGGAGTTCTGCCTGACAACATCCCGCGTCATTTTACGCGTCGGCGAGTGGGCCCCGCCTCCTCTGCTCGCCGACCTCAATGTCCTGACCTTGGAAAAGTTTGGGAAGCGGTGAACTGGGTTGACAGTTAAGATAGCAACACTGAATTTATTCCTTGGCCGTTTGATTGCGTGACACACTGTCGTTACATTTTGCAAATGTTATTGCATTGGCCTTTGTAGAGGCTGGATTCCACGTGCTGAGAGTCCTTCCTCTCACCTTCTTTCTTCCTTAGACCAGTCCTAAAGTTGGCATTTCCAGCTGAGATTGGACCAGCTGCTGGGAAATGCCAGCCTGGACTAAATGGCTGAAGCTGATGATGGGCAGAACCTCGAGCCCCTGGGAGACAGTCACCATGGAATGGGAATGGGAATTGAGTGTCTGAGTTAGGGGCACAAGGCCTCATCGAGCGAACACTAAGGTTCTGTGCGGCAATTTGATAAAGAGATGGGAATTTGCCATTGTCCAAGCAAGGCATCGCCATAATTCGCGTTGCTTTTAAGTGCTTTGAGAAGTGTGGTGGTCTTGAAAAGCACTTTATAAATGCAAAGCCCTTTGATATGCCTTTCCGATTTTTGTAACCCCCTCTCCATCGTCCTTTGCCTTGCTTTGCATGCACATGATCCAGCAATGTCCTGTTCTGTTGTTCAGTATGGACTTTATCCTGTATTATATGCAATGAATTGAGTGTTGAAATGCTGAGGTCACTTTGGTGATTCTGGTCCACAGTCTTGACAGTAATAGAAGGTAAACAAAGGGGAAACTAATATTTCTACCCACTTAAAGTCTAAGAATTCCACCCATTGGAAATGGCCTAGAAGTATTTGCGCTTCACTACAGATCATAAGAAGTGCTATAATTTTCTGGGCCCTCGCTCTGCAGTGACTTTGCTGCCTTGCGTTATGACGCCTTAAATTTTCAGACCTTTTTGTCTTCACCCACTGTGATCCCTGGAATGAGCTTTGCTTGAACTTTGTCTCTGATCTGGCATGATTCTCAGCAGCCGAATAGAGGCTATGGGTGACAGCCCTTAGCCTGGAATACATCAAGCCAGTGCACTAAGATGCTCCTGAGCCTGCTCCTCCAGCACCACACTTATGTGCTATATTGGTTTTAACTGTGTCTAACCTGTTTAGATTTGCAATGCCACATTCCCAAATGGCCTCACACTACAGTGTGAGCATACATATGAAGTGTTGAGAATACTTGTACTCTTGTCACTGGAAACATAAACCATAGCAAGAATTAAAAGAGTGCTTTGCTTGTCTGATTCTAAGAGTTTCTCGAGACTTATAACTCAGTTTTGAAGGAAGGTCAAAACTGTTTACTCATTGGACCCACAAAAATCCAACATTGGTTCCAGCTTCCATCCAAACACTCTCTCTTTACCTTCCACCCTTTTCAGTGTTACCCAAGAATAAATCCAACATTAAAAGATAGCTGGCATTCTTGAGAAAAGAAAGAAAGGGAGGATTGTTTATTGTACACACAGGACTCTTACGAATTGTAGAGAAAATGAAAATTGATTCAAACCTCTGTCCTGCCAGAAACAATGTTCACATAACAGAACAAATAATTTGCTCTGCCAATTTATTAGAGTTAGATGAAATTCATTTGGACAATTTGAAGCTCATTGTACAGAAGGCTCAATAATTTGAAATAGTGGAGGACCATTGCTTTATATTAATTTATCTTGTGTGTTAAAAATGCTCTTTGAAATTTGCAACTTGGAAAAGGCTAGAGGGATGGTTGGTGTCAAAAATGAAATCTCTCCGTGACAGCAGTTGTTGCTACTTAGCGCTTAGTTGGTGCAAAGTGGGGAGCACTTCCATAGAACAGTACAGAACAGAAGGAGGCCATTCTGTCTGTCGAGTCTATGCAAGCATATTGAAAGAGAAATTCAGTTCGTTCCACTACCCGACACTTTCTCCGCATGCTTGCAATCTTTTCTCATTAAAATATCTATTTCCTGTTTGAAAGCTACTATTCACGCTGTTACTGCCATCACCCTGTCAGGTGCATTTCAAACTTGCTGCGTAACACAGATTTTTCCTCTTCATTAACGCCATGTCCCGAACACAGCTGCAGACATCGGTGCACCTCAAGCCCATCTTACAAATAACCTGACAGTTTTTTTGGTGCTGACACTGAAAGGTTGTTTAGCAATAACAACAACAATAAAAGGGAAGACTGTAACATAGTGGTAATTTCACTAGACTAGTAATCCAGAGGTTCAGGGTGATACTCTGGTGGGTTCAAATCCCACCACAGCAGCTGGTGGAATTTAAATTCAATTAATAAACCTGGAATATAAAGCTAGCCTCAGTAATGGTGACCATGACAGCTATTATCGATTGTCATTAAAAACTCGTCTGGTTTACTAATGTCCTTTAGGTGAGGAAATCTGCCACCCTTACTGGTTCTGGCCTACATTTGACTCTGGACACATAGCAATGTGGTTGTCTCTTAACTGCCCTCTGAAATGGCCTAGCAAGCCATTCAGTTCAAGGGCAATTAGGGATGGGCAACAAATGCTGGCCTTGCCAGCGATGCCCACATCTCGTGAGAGAATAAGGAAAAGAAACCATCTTAAAAAAGCCCCCACGTTTTTTTTTTAAAGAAACCTATGTTCTTATGTGGCATTGGACAAAATAAGCACAAACCTGCTGGGGTAGATTTCTGCTAGGCTGCACTGGATTTTCACTGGAATTCACCAAATGGGGTAAAAGATTGAGTATATGAAGCGCAAATGTAGTTTCCACAACTTTTACCTTGGTTTGAAAAAAAAAGCTAGTGGTTTGGAAGCCGGCCCTGCTCACAAAACTGGCTGTGCTCACAGCTCAAATGAATAAGCTTCGCATTTCTTCCAATTGCCTGTACATAACGCCATTAGAGAAGGCTCTTTAAAATAACTTGGCTTTGAAGTTGCAAAGGCACTAGTAGGCACCTTTTTAACTATTAAAAAGGTTTAATTGAATAAGAAACTGACTGGCATATACCAGTGAAACCAGCATTATCCTGCATCATTTTTTTAAGAGTAATTTTCAGTTATCTGAAATCAGGTTCCTCTAAGGTGGCGAATGCGATACCCTTAATTTTTTTGATTAAAATGGCTCGTATGTGATGGTTAAACCAAATTTCGGCTATATTAATAGAACTGTGCCAGCTCTTCGCTCTTCAGTGTACCAAGGAATATCTTTTCAATGCAAAGGGGAAAATGCGCAATGATGTTCTACTAGGCTGCCCGGTTGCACTGGTTCATGGAAGATTTTAACGTTTTGTTTATGCAAATAAAGTTTGAGCGAATACACGAACCATCGCTTCACTCTGGTAAACTAGCACAGTTTGTGCCCAGATGGCTGACGGCACCCGAAATGGAAGCTATACTTGTCATTAATACTGATTGGCGTCAACTTACTTAAGCAATGTCAATTAATAGCCCTCAAGGTATGTTGTTGGTGTCTATGTTACTTATGTGTGCGCTGGTGGAACACTTGGACTCCCCACTTACGCCATTTATCTACACAAAAAAAGAGGAAACTTGCTCCCATTATCTTTTGATATTATCCATGGCAAAATTAAAAACATGAAACTGTTGCTGAGTTGGTTCTTTTTTTAAAAAAAAAGGCATTGCTCAGTATCCCTAACGGACACATTAAAAATATTATATGCTTTACATCTTTTCCCATGTTTTGGACTTTCCTTTTAAACTAAGCTAGGCCATTTCAAAGGTGATGTCAGGAAGTACCTCTTCACATGAAAAATAATGGAATTCTGTAACTCTCCTCCCCAAAAAGTTGAGGAGGCGAGAATCAGTTGAAAACCTCAAATCTGAGTGTGATAATTTTTTGCTAGGAAAAGGTATCAAGAGATATTAGAACAAAAGTGGGTAGATGGAGTTAAGCTACAGATAATCCATGATCTAATTGAATGGCGCAATTGGGTTGAGGGGCTGACCGTCCAATTTCCCCTCTAGCTATGTTCTTTATAACTCTTACTAATAGTTGCCTGGCAGTGCGGAGCTTAAGTATTGCTGAATAAAAAGATGGGTTGTTGTAGCTATTTGTCTTCCACTCATCAGGACAGATGCAAGAATGCCAAATTTCAAAGGACGCAACGATTTATACTGTATAAGAAAAGGCTGCCGTTTGGTTGGCAAGTTAGCTCTTACTTGGTGAGGCGTTGCCATGGAGAATGTACTATTCTCCCCCATGCTTTTGTTTAATTCACAAAGGTATAATGCCTGGACATGTTCCCTTTGCCTGCATAGGACAGATCCCTGAGTATAAGTGGACATAGCTTCTAGCAAACATACTTGAGCCAAATGGCGGGCCTAACTCATAATCTTAAATTGGTTGTTGGTGTACTCCTTAGCACACTCAAGATTATTCAACCAGTGCTGTTCAATTGCAGAATCACATCTAATGTTAGATATTTAGTTCTGAGTCTTGCAAGCAGGGGCTGGTTGAGTACGGTCAGTAACTCTCTTACTGTTACATCCCCTTCAACCAAGAAGGAAGGACAGTGTAGATCCTCAGCGCATCATGGGGTTTATTTCTGTAAGGGAGGTTTGGTAGGAGAAGGTTTGGTAAGGGAAACTTTTCTCCCCTGTTGGCTCCAGCTCTGAGCAGCATCCAGTCACTGAGGTCAAGAGTGATTCAAACTTTCTCGATGAAGGCAGACAAGCTTAAATGCCATTTCAAAGTCAGCGTTTAACTTGGTGACCCAGTACAGTGGGTGGTCCATGTTAACAGGCTAATGTATAAGGAATTTTAAATAAATTTCCTCTTTCTCTATCAAGAAATCTATTTTGGTATGCCAAAGAAACGTATGATTTGTGATCTAACTTTGATGAGGAGATTAGCTGAGACCCCTTCTAGTGCAGAGAATTGCTATCGCTGGGAGATCATTTTTTTTTCCAATCAACTTGAAGTAACTGCATTCTTTGCTAAGATAGCAATGATCTTATGAATTGAAGTTTGTAATAGAAATTCAAGAACTGTAACTATTGGAAGCACTAATACAATTTGACTTTAAAATAATTTATCATGTATAATTTATATTTAGCTGTGTTACTACTACAGTTCTGTCCTAGATCTGCCCTTTTCAGTTCAGTAGCATCAGTTGCAACGACATTTGACCCAGAAGCACAGTATGGAAAATTTGTAATTTCTTTATAAGGTTGGTGCAATTTGTAATTGTTTTAAAGAATGTTTTATAAAGAGTTTATTTCAATTGTAAAGGAGTAAATTGTAATTTTCTGGGATAATAAAAGATACTGATCCATGTGACCTGGCAACCCTTGACCTAGAAGCAGTACCAAGATGAAGGAAGTTCAGGAAGAAGCCATGTAGCTAACAGACACAAAGGAGAGCGATAAGCAGAGGAGATGGAGGATGAATGTGATCAGTGCACAGATGCAGATACAAAGAGAAAGCAGGCAGAGACAGAAAGAAGAACACAGAATTCTTGCGAGGAGAAGAAGCATATTACTCTCGGGAAGTTTTTCTGTTTGGCAGGAAAGGAGACAGGAGCTCTTTGAGGTACTGTGCAAGCTGGCTAAAAATGTCTAAAACCTGGAAAGCTGTATGAATAACTCAGAAATGTGAAAGAGCTGGGTGTTTTCCCAGAAGTGGCCAAACCAGAAACTAGAATGCTACTGGTTAATTTGTTGAAAAGGAACTCTGGAAAGCCACACCATCATGACTGTCATGACCCGAGGGAGAGAGGGTTTGCAGGAGTAAGCTCACTGATGATAGTCATACCCATGAAACTCAAAGGTGAAAGCTGTTATTGAATGCTTGTGGTTGCGTAAGACGCATATTTGTTGTGTTTATTTAAAGTGAAATTTATCTTTTCATTTTAAATTTCATTTGCCTATTAATTTATGTGTAATTTGCTTTAACTTGTGTTAAAGTCAAAATTACAAAAAGTGGAATCTTTTTGGTAATTTCTTCATTTGGGAGTCATTCAGTAAAGTGAGTTACTTTGGCTAATGGTTTCCCCGTTGGATTTGTAATACAGTTGATTGCCTATTTTCCAATGTGAACCCATTCCAACACTTGAAAATTAACGTGACCCCAGGCAACAACAAAAACAAAGCAGCAATAAAACAGCATAGTAACATTCAGGACCTAATTGTCAAATTTTATGTATTTTAGATCAGCCTATAATAATAGATCATATAAACACGAAAATGTGTCTTTAAACTATTTTGTAAAAATGTTGTTTTATGTACTCAAGTACATTTCAACCAAACTCCCCATATTCCCTGGAGACAGAAGACTCAGTGAAGCCCCTCTCCTCTTCCTTGTAATCAGCCCCTCCTTTCCCCCAGCCCCACCACCACACAAAGTATCTTGCTGTTCACCCCCTCTGCCAACACACGGTAATCAGCCCATCTCCTCATTGAGAGTTGACTGGCATTATTCCAGGATGATAACCAGAAGTACAAAAATAGTATCTACTTATGGCTGGAGCTGGGACTTTGTGTGCTTCATATCTTCTTCAATCCCTTGAAAAGTAAGCTGAACAAGTTTTCAAGACGAGGCCTTTATTTGAACCTATCAGCTGCTTTTTTCACAGTCAGTTAACATACAGAAGCTATGATCAAACTTAATTCAATCAGTGCAACATAGCATAGTGAAATAATGCAAAATGATAGACACACCACACTTCTCCACATCATTGGTCATCTTCCTTGACTTCAGATAGCTTCTAATTGTCTTCTGACCATTCCAATCTCCTCGTTTCCACAAAAGCTCTCATGCTTTACCCTTTTTTCAAGAAATCCTGACTACTTAACTGGACATGTCTGCTTGAGTCTACGTCTCTCACTTTTTTTCTCTCTCTCTCTCTCTCTTTTAGTGCTTTATCTTTCTTTGTTCGTGGTCAAAAATGGATCAAAGTCTTTCCAACTCAATGGGTTTTGGGATTTGACAATTGCTGAGACAAATTAATGAATTGCTTATTACATGTGGTTTGGAAACTAACATTGAAGTTTGCTCATTAAAATCTTCACGACAAGTAATTTCAAAGAGTGAATAAACTAAGCTTTGAAAGACAACAGTCGTGAGTAACTGTCTTTCCAAACTCTTCTTGTGGAATTTTATTTCATTAAAGTGTCAAAAGAAAAGACTTCCTCATTCAAACAATATCACCAAAAAAAAAGGATTACTGGTCCGTCACCTTGTTACTGCCTGTGGGTCACTGGAGTTGACCGCCTGTCACGTTTACACTGTGCTTTCAAAGTAATTCGCTATGTCAAACACTTTTGAGGTACTTTGATGTGGTAAGGCAAGGTATAAATGTAGGTGTTATTATTTGTTGTAACCATGGCAGCAGTAGGCTGGAGGAGCAAACAAGGGACGATGATTCAGAGAATATGATTCATGGCACCAGAGCCAAATTAAATCCTTCTGTGCTGTAAACTTCAATGGTCAGTGGGATGGGATCTTTTGAGATGTTAGTTGACGCACTACAGCACTGATTTTTGAGTACAGCTTTTCTTGTCCATTTGTAACAATTTGCTCAACATAGCACCATCACAGTATGTGGATGAACGGGAGGAAGTTAATATTTGGTAAGAGCACAGGTATTTGATATGCAATAGATTAAACTGTAACTTTGCTTTACATATAAGGTGTTTCACATCTCAATATGTTTCGTAATCAGAAACAAATGACGAGCAATGGTTTCAAGTTTTTTTAAAAATCTTGGTTGGTTTCAAAGATGTGCTGCTGAGTTTACTGCAGCCTTCTTGCGTGACGTTGTGCTATGTTCTGGGTTTATGGTTCATTATTATTTCCTCCACCAACACTTTGTACCTGTTCTGCTTCCCCCTTACTCAGCGTGTTTTCAATGAGCGCAGTGAAGAGCGTCACATTTTCTAACCACAGTTTAACAAGCCGGCAGTTGGAAACCATTAAATTGGATTGTTTGGTGTCGTATTAGGTGCTTACTCCCCCTGATCCTTTTTTTAACCCTGATCATTCCAACAGAGCACCCATTGTGGCAGAAATCCTGTCTTAAAAATCTCACTGGTGATGCTAAAGAGTTCATCTTAGCCAACTCGCATCTTCCAATTCAGCCAGCTTTCCCCTTCTAACCCAGGTTGCGAGAGTGGCTGGTTGGTTATGGTGACAAGCCATTGTGTTAGACGATGGTGATTGTGTGTCGTCTAGGTGCATCCAAAACTCTGTGGGATGTTGCCAATTTGAATGGTTCCAAAGATGTGAACATTGACCTGAAGCCCTTGTGAAATCACCTGTGCCTAAACAGTGCAAGATAGGAACATCAAAAGAAGCATCCAGCCAGGTACTGTCTTCTAGAATATAAGTCAGACAGGGAATGTTGAAAGAAAAAAATGGCTTGCATTTATTCATGACCTTAATACCCCTGAGTACTTCTGAACAACAACGACTTGCATTTATATAGAGCCTTTAGCGTAATGAAGCAACCGAAGGCACTTCACAGGTTTTTTCTGTTCGTCATGGGATGGGGGTGTCACTGGCAAGGCCCGCATTTATTTCCCATCCCTAATTGCCCTTGAACTGAGTGGCTTGTAAGATGAGTTCAGAGAACAATTAAGAATCGACCACATTACTGCCTTTCTACAGTCACGTGTAGGCCAGACAGGGGAAGGATGGTAGATTTCCTTCCCTAAAGGACATGAGTGAACCAGGTGGATTTTTAAATAAAACATTTTGATAATGTCATGGTCATCATTACTGAGATTAGCTCTTAATTCCAGATTTTATGAATTCATTGAATTGTCATTGTGGGATTTGAGCCCATAACATTAGCCTGGGCTTCTGTATTACTAGCCCAGTGACATTGCCACTTGGCTGCCACCATCTTCTGATGCATGTTCAAACAAAGCATTACACTGAGCCACAATGTGAGGTTCACTGAGCAAAAGTCTGTTGAAGAGACTGGTTTTAAGGAGCATCTTAAAGGAGCGAAGTGAGTTAGAGAGGTTTATGGAGAGCATTCCAGAGTTTAGGACCTCGACAACTGAAACACGGCCACCAATGGTGGAACAATTAAAATTGCAGGTGCATAAGATGCCAGAATTAGAGAAGTGCATATTGTTATATGATGTTGTATGTGCCTGCATGCCATTGTGATGTAAAGATGCTCGGCAGAGCAAGGGTTAAAGTGGGACTGGAGAATAGCACCGCCCGCGGTATGATGTATAGATTCACATGGTAATAGACTGAGAGGACAGTCTAGAGAGAATACTCTCAAACCAGGCTACCTGCATGGAGCAGCACCATGCATGACAGCAGTAGCTGGAATATGTACATAGTTGAAGGCTAACAATAAGCGGTTCATGTTTAAACATACAAGTCTCGGGATTTCATCTTTGTGCTACCACAGCTGGGACCATTAACACAGCGTACTCAGCTGTGAAAATACAGCATGGTGAGCAGTGGTGTTAATACAACATTTATTCATGACCTTATCTCAGAGGGTTGTGGGGCTGGAGGAGATTACAGAGTTGACTTAGGGCCAAGAGGGGAAGTTGGGTGATCAATTTAGTGGGAATAGGATCAAAGGAACAAGAGGTGGGATTCATGGATAAGATGAGCTTAGAGAGAGCATAAGGGGAGATGGGAGGGAAACCAGAGAAAGATATGAGTTCAGATCTAGGGCAGAGGGGGGAGCACCAGGGGAAGTTTGACCAGGTGGGGTAGTAAAAAGGAGGGACACAGCAGAGGCAGCTGATCATATTGTCTCAATCTCAGTGACAAAGAAGTTCATGACCTCATTTCACTTGTTGCTGGAGGTGAGGGCAGAGGGAAAACAGGGGTTAGCGCACTGCAGTGTCTGCCTTGATATTTTACTGCCATCTCTGGAATGAGGGCTTGTGACTTGAGACAACTACCCACTGAGCGATGAGCTTGTAGAAATAAAATCCAACGTAATAAAGAGTACAGACGAAGGATAGAATCTATAGAATGGACTGATCAACATATTATAAGAGCTGGGATGAAATCTGGTAAAATACATCCACAAATCACAATCATAATGGAGACCATGATATAGATTACTGGACAGCATGGTGCTGTTAGAATAAATACTACTTTTACAGCTTCTGTTCATCAATGTTGCTCCCTGCTTTCAGCCTTTCCACTTGCAGTTTATTACTTTTGAATTGGGTTATGTGACATCTGTAATTTTACAGACTCCAGTCAATGGCATTGCTGTTCTGTACTGGATGATAGGAGGTTCTATCCACAGGTTGGTGGGGAGGGGGGTGGTAGTGAGGGAGGAACGACCACATCAAGTTGGCGCACTGTGGCTGGAGTATGTACTATCTGCAAGATTCACCACAGCAGCTTTCCAAGGCTCCTTTGACAGCACCTTCTAAATTCATAACCTCGACCTAGAAGAATAAGGGCAGCAGATGCATGGAACGTAGGAACATGGGAAATAACAGCAGAAATAGGCCATTTGGCCTCTTGAGCCTGCTCCACCATTCAATTAAGTTGTGGCTGATCTACCTCAACGCCATCTTCCAGCACCATACCCATGTCCCTTGATACCTTTGCCATCGATAGGGCGTTCTCTGCCTGAATCACTCAGCTTCTGAGCTCATTATAGCCTTGGTTCAAATATGAACAAAAGAACTGAACTCCAGAGGTGAGGTGAGAGTCACGGCTCTTGAAGTCAAGGCAGCATTTGATCGAGTGTGGCATCAAGGAGCCCGAGCAAAGTGGAGTCAATGGGAATTGGGAAAACTCTCCACTGGTTGGAGTCATACCTAGCACAAAGGAAAATGGTTGTGGTTGCTGGCGGTCAATCGTCTCAGTCCTGGGGCATCACTGCAGGAGTTCTCAGAGTAGTGCCGTAGGCTCTTCAGCTGCTTCATGAATGACCTTCCTTCTATCATAAGGTCAGAAGTGGGGATTTGCAATTATCAGCGAACGATGTTCAGCATCATTCGCGACTCCGCAGATACTGAAGCAGTCCATGTCCAAATGCAGCAAGACCTGGACAATATCCAAGCTTGGGCTGACAAGTGGCAAGTAACATTCATGCCACACAAGCGCCAGGCAATGACCATCTCCAACAACAGAGAATCTAACTATCACCCCTTCACATACAATGGCATTATCATCGCTGAATCCCCTGCTATCAACATCCTGGGGGTTACCATTGATCAGAAACTGAACTGGACTAACCATATAAATACTGTGGCTACAAGAGTAGGTCAGGGGCTAGGAATCCTGTGGTGTGTAACTCACCACCTGACTCCGCAAAGCCTGTCCACCATCTACAAGGCACAGGTGGGGAGTGTGATGGAATACTCTCCACTTGCCTAGAGAGTGCAGCTCCCACAACACTCAAGAAGCTGGACACCACTGAGGACAAAGCAGTCTGCTTGATTGGCACCCCATCCACAAACATTCATTCCCTCCACCACTGATGCACAGTGTGTGCCATTTACAAGATGCACTGCAGGAACTTACCATGGCTCCTTAGACAGCACCTTCCAAACCCATGACCGCTACAATCTAGAAGGACAAGGGCAGCAGATAGATGGGAACACCACCACCTGGAAGCTCCCCTTCAAACCACTCACCATCCTGACTTGGAAATATATCGCCGTTCCTTCACTGTCAAAACCCTGGAACTCCCTCTCTAACAGCACTGTGTATGTACCTACACCACATGGACTGCAGCGGCTCAAGAAGGCAGCTCACCATGAGCTACTTGAGGGCAATTAGGGATGGGCAATAAATGCTGGCCTAGCCAGTGACACCCACATCCCATGAATGAATAAAATATAAAAAAATTCCCATGAATTAATAAAAAAATGAATCACTGCCTTAGAATAAACAGCTGTAAACAAATTCCCAATGTCAGAATGTAATTCTTATACCAAGCTTAAGGGTGGGGGTTCAAACTCCCGCCATCTGAATATTGAAAGGCAACAGGATAAATCTTGTGTCGGAATGGGGGCCTTGACCACTGGCCGGAGATCCGGCGAGAGCCCTGTGTTGGTCCTCCCTGGGAAGGCCTGCTGGTATTACAAGCCAGTCAGGTGGTTGAGAGGCTGTTGGGCCTCTCCCCGGGATTGGAACCCCCAGGGGCGTAAGTCCTACCTCCTGAGAACTGCTGGCCAATTAGGGGCCGGCAGCTCTTTTGAACGGCAGCGCCCCCAGGGAGGCGGTGGCTGCTGCTGGAATGGCCTCCACCCGTGACCCAGGAGACCCCCCACAGGTGAGTGGCAGGTTGGAGTTCGTGGGTAGGGTTCACCAGTGTGAGGGGTGCTGGGGAGCCAGCAGCTAGGGCGTGGGGTGGCTCTCAGCTAGCATCGCCCCCTTCCCGATGTTAAGCCCGTCGATCAGGCACTGAGTGCCTTTTTAATGAGGGATCCCCATGGGAGATGGCAAGCAAACCAGGCCAGGTTTGGTTTGTTATGCATGCTGCAAGGCGAGCTCACTGTGCACTGCCAGGTTAATACCAGCTGCAGCGGGCAGTGGCCCTTAAGGGCCTTAATTGGCAGTGGGGCAGGAAGGCCGTGCTTGAGCTTTCCTGCCAGAAACTTAACTGGGATGGGGGCAGGAAGACAGTGGGCCTTCACCCACCACCCCAGTGCCCGATTAAATGCCTCTTTGCCACCCAACTCACCTGGGTGAGGGCACCAGGTTCCATCCAATGTGTTTAGATCTTTAAAACTGTAGCTCGCATTTGCACAACAAGTGGCATTTAATGTGGTAAAACATTTGCAAGAAAATAAGAATGAAAGCAGACAAAAGTTGAAGCCAGAGAAGGAGTCATTAGAACAATTAATTTTGGTCTAGGAGCATCATAAAGAATAAGGGACTCAGAGATTTTGGCTAGGTAATAGATCTTGGAACTGATACAGCTGGTGGCACAGCAACCAATGGTGGACAATTTCTACTACCTAGAAGGACAAGAGAAGCAACAGCAAATAGCACCATAAGTTTCATCTTTCCCTTGAAGCTATACACCAGCCTGACTTGGAAATATATCACCGTTTCTTCACTGTTGCTAAACTCTCCCTAACAGTGCTGTGGGTGTACCTACACGGCAAGAATTGCAGCAGTTCAAGAAGGCAGCTCTCCCCTACCTTTTCGAGGCCAATTAGGGATGGGCAACAAATGCTGGCCCAGCCAACGATGCCCACATCCCAAGAATGAATTTAAAAAAGGCGGAAATTGGGGATGCACCAGAGTCTAGAACTGGAGGAATGTAGAGTTTTTTTGGAAGGTTGTAGGGCTGGAAGATGTTACACAGGTAGGAAGGGGTGAGGCGAACTGTACATCGAAGAGCAGCAAATTGTGAAAACCTCTGATCCGATCACTATGGCCACAAAGAAAATCCCAAAAATATGTTTGACCAAACTATGTTTACATACTTGTAGTGGTCACATCTCACCACTTGTGAATAATTACTCCTTTAAACAAGGGAATGAATGAGAAAGTGTGGACTAACTTCATAGAATAATAGAACTATACAACACAGACGGGGGCCATTCAGCCCACAGTACCTGTGCTGGCCCTTTGAAGGTCCATTGAGTTAGTTCCGCTCCCCTGCACTTTCCCCGTAACCCAGCAATTCTTTTCTACCAATACTTACTTTTTTTTGGTGGTTGGAGTTCCTGCTGGGGAGAAAGGGGTTAAATAGGAGAGTCTGTCACCATTTTGCATGAAGTCCTGGGCAGATCTGATCAAAACGGTGAAGTTTGGGTGGACAACTTGATTTTGGTCCAGGAAGAATGCGAGTCAAATAGAATGAGATGCCTGGAAAGTATTGCTTTTTACATAGCTGGAATAACTATGATGTTTGCTGTCTGTTCTGCCTCTCTGTAATGTGCACTGAGGTAATACTGTGGGGCAATTGCCAGGTCGGAGGACATTAAGAAACACATCACACACAATTGTTTATCAGTCAGACCGAATTTTTCAATGTATTCTAGCCAAGTGAGGACTCATTTTGTTTTCAAAAAGATTAAACATTAACTATCATTGGAAGAGTGTTTGTACAATTTCAGCCTCTGCAGTGTAAATTGATTCCAGCTGTAGCTGATTAAAGTTTTTGGCTATCATTCTACTGGGAAGAACTCTTGGCGTTCCACCATAATGGCTCTGTTATTCCATTATTTCACTGGATTTTGTTGATGACAGCTGCTATTGTTTCGTGAAGTGATGTCAGTGTCCAATATAGTGCATGGCTTTGTGCAGAAAGTGCAAGATTTGGTATCGAGTTTAACAGTGTCACCTCTCAAATCTGCACACAAAGACACTGAGTAAAAATGCAGCTTCAATTTCTTTTTGCTGTGAACTTGGCACTCCTGGTTGTGAAGGATGCCATTGATTAAGGAGTTCCATTTTTAACACCCAGTGTTGGCATCAAACATTCCCATAGCAGGTAGAGCATGGGCTTGTTAAGATTGAAGCTTGGAGATTGCACAGGTCCCTCTTCAGTGCTGAGTTGGTCACTTCAGCTTGGGTGACAATAGAATCATTTTAGTGTCCCTGCATTGACTAGGGTCCCAGCTCCTGGATAGTAAGCCTTGCTGGAAATTAATTCAGCTTGGCTATGCTGATCTAGAATTGAAATAGCACCTTTACAACCTCAGTATGTCCCCAAGTGCTTTTTGAACCAATGAAGTAGTTAATGTTGGAAAAGTAGCAGCCAATTTGCACACAGCAAGCTCCTTCAAACAGCAAAGTGATAATGACTAGATAATCTGTTTTTGTGATGTTGTTGAGGGATATATTTACCAGATCACCAGGGAGAATGCCCCTTCCCTTTAAATCGCATCCACGAGAGAAGGCAGATGGAAGCCTCCATTTAACGTCTCAATCGAAGTACTGTGATTTCCAAATTTTGCACACATTACAAGCTGTGGGTGATAAAGGTGTACCACTCAATGTCTCAGCACTTGTCTTTTTGTAGAACTGATAAATTAGTGAATCCTTCTAGCTTGGGCATCTCAATTTTGCTGCAAAGCTTTCTCACATAGTTATCCTTTTAAAAACAGATTAAGCTTTGAGAGCGACCTCACTACTTTTCCTTGATTTATTTTAATTTCTTAGAATTTTCTCCTGTTTCTTTCACTTGTTTTTCCAGATAGGTAGACAATCAGGGGATATTGCTTGTTACAAAGGTACCATTAGGTCTGGGGAACTTGTCAGTCTTTAGCCCCATCAGCTTTCCCTATGCCTTTTCTCTTGTAATGGTGATTGTTCAAAGCCCTTCCCTCCCCTTTGACCCTTGATTTTCTATTATTCTTGAGGTGCTTTTAGTATCTTTTACTGTAAGACAGATACAAAATACTTGTACATAATCTCTGCCATTTCCTTGTTTCCCATTACCAATTCCCAGTCTCATCGTTGGAGGGACCAATGTTACTTTAGCTATTCTCCTCCTTGTTTATATACTTAAATACTTAGAAGCTCTTACTGTCTGTTTCTTGACAGTTAACCCTCATATTCTAATTTTTCTCTCTTTTTTTGTCATCCTTTGCTGGTTTCTAAAATTTTCCCAATCTTCAGGCCTGCCAGTAATCTTTGCAGTGTTGTACGCCTTTTTTTTCCATTCAATACCATCCTTAACTTCCTTAGCGAGCCACAGATGGTGCATCCTTCTCGTACAGTTTTCTTTCTCAACGAAATATATCTTTGTTGAGAGTTATGAAGTATCTCCTTAAATGTCTGTTACTGTTTAACTTATTTTCCTTGTCTATTTTAGTGAACTTTGACTTGATACCATTGTAATTACCTTTTATTTAAGTTCAAGACACTAGTTTCAGACCCAAGTTGCTCACCCTCAAACTAATTGTGAAATTCTACCATGCTTTGACCACTCTTCCCTTGACGATCCTTTTACTATGAAATCATTCATTAATCCTGTCTCAGTGCACATTTCTATTCCATGTGTGCTCCGCCTTAAGTAGGTCCTAGGTTCATTGTCTGTCTGCTGATTCTTTACCCGGAGTCAGTTTTTGGCAGTTTTTGTCAGTGACGGTTTACCATTGTCTTTTAATCTCAGGGGCAAAAAGGAGGCAGGTCCCAAATTTACCTCAGCTGGAATGGGAATCAAATCCTCTTTGGCGTTATTCTGAACTACATTTTAGCTATTTAACCAACTGAGCTAACTGGCTCTTCTCATTACGCATTACCAGGTCTAAAATAACCTGTTCCCTGGTTGGTTCAACAGCATATTGTCCAAACAAGCAGTCCTGAATATATTCTATAAACTCATCCTCAAGGCGATCTTTACCAATTTGATTTGTCCAATTCATAAGAAGATTAGAATTGCTGATGATTATTCCAGTTCTTTCCTTACAAGACCCCATCATTCTTGATGTATACTCAGTCCTACAGTGTAGCTACTGTTGGGGGTATCTATAAACTACTCCCACCAGTGAGTTCTTTCCTTTGCTATTTCTTAACTCCATCCAAACTGATCCTACAACTTGATCTTTTGACCCAAGATCATTTCTCATTACTATACTGATCTCATCCTTTATTAACCCATCAAGTTTTCCTTCCTTCCTATCATATTGAAATGTCAAATGTCCTTGAATATCCAGTCCCCAGATTTAGTAACC
The DNA here is from genome assembly GCF_017639515.1 of Carcharodon carcharias. Taxonomy (NCBI): domain Eukaryota; kingdom Metazoa; phylum Chordata; class Chondrichthyes; order Lamniformes; family Lamnidae; genus Carcharodon; species Carcharodon carcharias. The sequence continues at coordinate 16,795,252 of NC_054498.1, read as the reverse complement.
TTGTAATCACATCCCTGTAATGGTTACCATATCATACCCATTTATTTCTATTTGAGTATTGCTGAAAAAAGATATATTTTGTCAAAGCTTTTTGTCTTGCACTCATCAGGATAATTTGCAAGAATACCAAATGTAAAGGGAACAAGAAGTTATACTTCTTCATGAGTTTAGTTTGCGCACCTTCCCTGCAGTCCCTGCTCTCATTCACACAAGCTGCAAGAATCTCAAACCGTTGATCAATTGAAAGGACTGAGGCTCCTCCATTGCTGCCTTCTGTGTGCCCATACCTGCCCCTCCTACAGTTACACCCTCCTGTCCTTGACCATGGACCAAATCTGAAATATCTAACGTAAGAAGTGTGACTTCTTACAAAAGAACAAAGTATCCAGTAAACTTGCTCCCTCCCTGATGTATCGCAGTGCCTGCAGCTCTGCAAATAGAAACAATGCATGTTTTATGCATTTAAGTGAAATTCTCTTGTCCCCTGTTTAAAGAGGTCATTCAAATTAAATGGAATAATCCAGTTTAAAATAATGGACAAATATATTTTGCAGGAATGTGCAAAGTGCTTATCTATTAGTTGCACACAACATAATCTTGTGCCTCTTTAGGGTGGTAATGTGCGTAAGGTTTTAGATTGAAGCAAAATTAGTTGTTCTCTGTACATTATTGTATATTCATGGGTGATCCCAAATTCCTAATATTTACGGATATCCCAGTTGATGAATTGGGGATGTAATGTTATATCAGCTGTGGCTTAGTGGGGAGAGCTCACACCTCTGAGTCCAGAATGTTCTGGTCCAAGACATGGGCACAAAAATCAAGACTGACACTCCAGTGGGGTGCTGCGCTGCTGGAGATGATATCTTTCGGAAGAGATGTTAAACTGAGGTCCTCTCCGCCCCCTCAGGTGGACGTATTGTGAAGAAGAGCAGGGGGGTGGTTATCACTGGTGTACTGGCCAATACTTATCCCTCAATCAACATCACTAAAGCAGACTACCTGGCAACTATTGCATTCCTGTTTGTGGGAACTTGCTGTGCACAAATTGGCTGCTGTGTTTCCTACATTACAGCAGTAACTGCATTTCAGAAAGTACTTCATTGGCTGTAAGGCACTTCTTGGGACATCCTGTGGTCTTGAAAGTTGCCCCGTAAATTCAAGAACTTTTTATCTTCCTGTGACATTGGCTTCTATGCACCAAGCTGAGTGTTATGTAATCGTCTCTTTTTCAGGGATGATCAAATTACTGTATTTTTGTCCAATTCCCTTCCTTACTGTTTGTCGGTAATTCCATTGTGTTGCATGTCATAAAATTCCATTGCTGTATATCTACAATATTTCAACCCTTTGTTATTCCTGCACCTCGTTCTCCCTCTACTAGCTTATAGGCAGAGCAGGAACATCTGTATGGGGTCGAATTGCAATGGAAGAGCAAGATGGGGATGTGGGGGGGGGCGGTGGGGTGCGGAGGTGGGAATTACATTCCTTAGATAAGTGAGATTCAGGACTGGAGCCCAGATGCTGGTTTATTGCTGAGTGCACCAGGCTGTTTCTTGCCTCAGGCCGGGAGCTGAGGTGGATTAAGGTCAGTTCAGAATCTTGGCAAAATTCCTGGGTCTAGTACGTTTACTGTTCCAACTTAACACTGGATGTGAACAGAATGTGCAAACCTGACAGCTACTTGGGAGGTCACGCAATGTATAAGATGCAATATTTCCTGCCACAGTGGACATGTGTGTCTGAGGGGCCAGTGTTGGCAGGTATTCAAGTTGGACTGCTCAACTCTAGTCAAGCAATAAAACAAAGACTGCTTCATGACTCAAGGGTTGGTATGAGTATCTATTTTAAACAATAGGTGTGGGTGTTTCTCCCATATACAGCCCTGGAGGGTCACCAGATTCAGCATATATTTTGTTGTTATGGTTGACTACAACATTGGGAGTTAGCCTTTGATTTGGTGATAGAATTCCCAGCTCTGAGTCAGAAGGTGAAGAGTTGGAGCATCATTCCAGACCGTACTAGTGAGGATGAACTGGAATATGGTTGCAAAGTACTGGGTTGACATCCAGTGGGACGGAATGATCACTGGCTCAGTGGTAGTACTCCCACTTCTGTATAGGGGTGGTTGGGTTTGAGCCCCACTTCAGTCTGCTGTGGCCCTGAATACTGTGTTGTTTTTGAGAGGAGGAGTATTTGTGTCCACTGATTTCATCCTCTGGCACATTTTTTTGCCAGCTGATTTTCTTTGAAGAGAAAGCCAAGTAACCAGGCCAAAAGCTACGTAACTCAGACTTGCTTTTAACTCTCTGCAATCCCGAGATTGATGGCTTAAGTCAGTGGTTCTCAGTGCATGGTCTGCGAGGGTCCTCCAGGTGGTCCATGAGCTGGTCCAAAATGCAAGTCACTGCAGCTGCTATTTGTTAGGGGAGATGGTGGTGTAGTGTTAATGTTACTGGGCTAGTAATCCAGAGATCTAAGCTGATAGTCTGGGAACATGGGTTCAAATCCCACCATGGCATCTGATGGAATTTAAATTCAATGAATAAATCTGGAACTTAAAGCTAGTATCAGTAATGGTGACCATGAAACTATCATCAATTGTTGGAAAAAGCCATCTGGTCCACTAATGTCCTTTAGGGAAGGAAATCTGCCGTCCTTACCTGGTCTGGCCTACATGTGACTCCAGAACCACAGCAAAGTGGTTGACTCTTAACTGCCCTCTGAAACGGCCTAGTGAGCCCACTCAGTTCAAGGGCAATTAGGGATGGGCAACAAATGCTGGTCTCGCCAATGACACCTATATCCCATGAAAGAATAGATGAAACAAAAATTGGCACGAAAGGTTTGATGGACTTTTGGCTCCACGTTTAGCATCCTGCACTTACGACACGGCTCTGAAGCACTTGCTGCCTTTCCAAACAACGTACAACCATGAGATTGGACTTTCAGCAGTTGGGGAACCCCCTGGATGCGGAGCCTGACAAATGACTGCGGTTCTCCTGCTTGGAACCACGCATTACCTCACCAGTGTCTCATCAAAAGCAGCTCCATTCTTCCCATTAATTCTGATGAGGTTTCTTCTTTGCTGTGGCAAATGAAAGCGGCTGGGGTAGAACTGCTAGGTGGTCCATCACGCCTTGCTGTAGAGGAGGAATTTTGTGAGGAATGAGCCTATATAATTTTCCGCAGCATTTCAGTCACATAGCTTATCACAAAAGCACTCTGCTTCCCCCTTTCCCCACCACCCCATCCCACCCCACCTCCCCACATTGTTCAAACATCCACTGTCTGCTTTGAGTAGAAACTGTCAGCGAGGATAGAAGTACACGTTACAAAACATTTCTTTTGTTTCTGCTTCCCTCCCTTCCCCAACGCCCCCCCACATACATAATATTGTTTCACAAGCCTAGTTCCTTATTGTCCCTGCTCCCACTCCATAGACGTCCATCCTGCACCTTCCATCAGCCTGCTAAGCATTCTGGGTGTTTCACCTCCCTACACTTCCCATTATTTTTGTACTTTGATTTTTCTCTGCACACCCCACTAATAACTTAAAAAAAAGGAAATCAGATCAGTAATGTGTATTGATGAAGGGTAAACGTCAAGGAAACACTAGAAGAGCTGGAGAACATTGGCATGTGAGCAAATATTTTCTTGAATCAAGCATTCCTAACTACAAAAGCAGAGGAGTCAAAAAAAATGAATGTGGCGCTAAACTGAGACATTGTCTGTTCCAGTGGATAAATGAGTGATAAAAAGTCTCCATTTCATTATTTGAAGAGAGTAGGGAAAACATTCGTCATTGTAAATCTGTTTTTCTGATGCTGGCTGAGGAAGGAATGTGGCTGGAATTCAGGGAGCCTTTCTCTGTTCCTACTTTTATTAAATGCCTCGACAGTACAGCACTTCCTTGGTATTGCCGTGTAATGTCAGTGCAGGTAATGTGCTCAAGTTATGGAGCAGAGCTCAAAGGCACCACCTATGGAGAGTGCTACCACGGAGCTAAGCTGCAATGTTTTAAAAACTAAACCATTGCTGCAGTTGCCAAGTCCTGGCCATCCAACCTGTGAAGCCAATCATATTATACTTGATATATTTTGTATTTATTGGTTTGTTGTTGGAATCTTGGGCTGGAAATTGGAAAGACCTGCTGGTGGGGTTGGGGGGGGGGGGGTGCGGGGGGGGTGGTGATTGGTGATGGTGGTGCAGACATTTTTTTATTATTCATTAGCAGGATGTGGGTGTTGCTGGCAGGGCCAGAATTTATTGCTCATCCCTCATTGCCCTTGAGAAGGTGGTGGTGAGCTGCCTTCTTGAACCGCTGCAGTCCATGTGGTGTAGGTACACCCACAGTGCTGTTAGGGAAGGATTTCCAGGATTTTGACCCAGCGACAATGAAAGATAAGTGATATATTTCAAGTCAGGGTGGTGAGTGGCTTGAAGGGGAACTTCCAGGTGGTGGTGTTCCCATCTATCTGCTGCCCTTGTCCTTATAGATGGTAGTGATCGTGGTTTTGGAAGGGTTAAAGCTAGGAATGGTATTGGAGAGGGTGCAAAAAAGCTTCACAAAGGACAAATACATGAATGGGATGGGAATAGAGGGATACGGACCTCGGAAGTGCAAAATGTTTTATTTGAAGGGCAACATGATCGGCGCAGGCTTGGAGGGCCGAAGGGCCTGTTCCTGTGCTGTACTTTTCTTTGTTCTTTGTTCTTTGAGAATGGTTCTGGGATGAGGAACTTCAGTTATGAAGATTAACTGGAGAAGTTAGGATGTTTTCCTTGGAGAAAAGAGGCTGCGAGGAGATTTGATGGAGGCATTCGAAATCATGAGGGGTTTGGACAGAGTCGATATGGAGAAACCATTCCTACTCGTGAAAGTCTCAAGAACAAGAGGGCACAGATTTAAAGTAATTGGAAAAAGAAACAAAAATGATATGAGGAAAAACTTTTCCACACAGTGAGTCGTTGTGCACTGAGTGTGGTGGAGGCAGGTTCAATCGAGGCATTCAAAAGGGAATTAGACTGTTAATGAAAAGGAAGAATGTGCGGGGCTATGTTGTTGTGGTTATCTAAGGAAGAGGTTCAGAGGTAAAGAGTCTGAACAGTAACTATTGTAGAACATAACTATGTACAGGTATAGAAGACAGTAGGCTTTAGTCGAAGCCATGAGCTTTCTCTATTCAGACTCCTACCAGACGACTGCTAGTCATGTGATTCCCTTTACATCATCATGTGTCGGAATTGTTTCCCCAGTCTTACATTCACCATTTCAGCCCTGAACACCCTAAAACTACACCTCCCCTCCCACCAAGTCTTTATATTTACATGCCATCCCTTGTTCCCCCCAAGTTCTCTGACTTCCTAGGTTTAAATGGCCTGGAGGCTTCACGACTCTCCCCGATCATGTTCTTTTTGAAAAGCTTGGAGGATTGGTAGTCGCAACTTGGATCTCTTTGTTCTGACTTGACTGTTCTTCAGTAGAAGCTGCAGTACTTGGTGGTTTGTTTATTTGAAGTTCTACATCTGGTTCGGCCAAATGTATGATGGAAGGTTTTCCTTGAGGAATTTGGACAAGGCTTCTCCTGTTCCTTCGTATTGTGTCTTCTGGGCTATGTATCAAGTAAGGTTGTTGTTGATCTTCATCCCTGAGGACAATGATGTCTTATCTGCCGGGGTCTGTGATCCAAATCTTGTCTCCTTTGTCTAACCTGGGCAGATTTCTGGTACGGTACCTCCCTATTTCAAGTGGAAACTTATAGGACTGTTCTCGGTCCGGAACCTTCTGAAAGTCCCTGAGTACTAAACCTGGGATTCACCTCATGGGCAGCATGGGAAGCAGAGTACAAAGTTTTCTGCTCATTAGCAGTTCTGATGGTGCCAATCCACACTGCAGTGGAGTGGACCAGTGTGTCAATAGTGCGATTGGAAAGTCGTCATTTTTCTTTGAGGGGTATTAATAGTCCAGACGCCCCTTTCTGGATACTTGTGGGTACCTAGGGGAGCTGGTGAGGTGTTGAAATCCGTAGATCTCGGCAAAATGAGTGAAGTAGTCATTAGCGAATTGCGGACCATTGTCAGACATCACCTGGTCTGGATTGCCATGTGTCACAAAGACGTCTTTCAGTGACCTAGGGGAGAATTTTCTCCCTGTCGGGGTGGTTGGGCAGGAGTGAGCGTGCAACCGATCGCTGCCCACGATTGGCTGCTTGCTTCCGTTTTGCGTGGACGGGCTGTGCGCTCCCTGTGCGGGCGGGGGGAGTAGGCTGAGTCGGGGCCTGCGCTCTTTCAAGCATGCGCGCGAAAAAGCGCCGACATCTCCGGGGCGCAGGGCTGCCTCAGGGAGATTAGTTTCAGCTCCAAAAATTTGAATAAAGAAAAAGAAAAAAAATTTACAACATGTCCCCTCATGTGAAAGTGTCACATGAACTGGGACATGTCTATGAATTTTAATGAAAATCTTTATTTCACTTTATAAATCATTCATGAAACCTCATCCCGCCCGTGGATGAGGTTTCATGATAAATGCGAAGGCCGCCTGGGCTCTTCACCTGCCCCCCCCCCCCGCCAACATTTAAGGTTGGACGGGCAGCTATGTTAAGTGGTTTAATTAGTTTTAAAATGGCCTTAATAGGCCTTTGACAGTTCGGCGGGCGCGCAGCTGATTCTGGTGCGCGTCCGCCGAACTGAAAATCGGAATGACGCACAGTCAAGTCGGGACCCATGCCTGAGGTCACCGTGCGTCATTTTACGCGTCGGAGAGTGGGGGCCTGGCCTGAAGACCTGAACGACTCTGTGGTTATTGTGTGTAAATGCCTCAACTAGAGAAGTAGTCGACAATGATGAGGAAAGATTTACTGTTGTGCATAAGGAGATCCATTCCCAAACGTTCCCACGGCCTGCTAGGGAACTGTGTGGGGAATAAGGGGCTCCTTCTGGACTGGTTTGTGCAGCGCACACACCTGGCAGTTTACAATCATCTCTCCGATCGCTCTTGCTATTCCCGGCCACCACACTGCAGACTGGGCTCGTGACCTGCACTTTGTGATGCCCAACTGGCCTTGGTGGATTTGTTGCAGGATCTCCAGTCAGAGTAAGATGGGAATAATCAACCGCTCACTGTGCACCAGTAGATCATCAATTATCATGAAGTATTTCTGTTGTTTGAAGTGTATTTTCATGACAGTTGTTGTGGCCAACCTTGTAGGCAGTACTGACAGACACAGGTGCTCTCTTCACCTTGCATCTGCTCTTGGCGTATCTATTGTAGCTTCTTTGAGTTTACTGACAATTGTGCTGCCACAAATTTGGAACAGGACTCAACTTCTTTTACCTGCTTAACAGTCTGTGTCTCTGGATGGTTGTCTGTGGCCCTGGACAGTGTGTCCACAGCCGTTTGATGCTTCCCTTAGATGTACACTGCCTCGTAAGCAAAGTGCATGAGACGCAAGTGGAATCTCTGTATAATGGGGGGTATTCTGGTGAGTTCCTTCTCATCCAGTAGTGAGACTAATGGTTTGTGATCTCTCTTGTTGACCACTTTCAGTCCAATGATATAGTCAGGGAACTTCTCACAAGCCCACGTGACTGCGAGAGCCTCTTTTTCTATAGCACGTTCCTCATCTATGTGTCTGATAGCGCCCTAGATGTGTAATATACTGGTCGGTAGCATACATCCAGCTGCTTTTGGAGCAGGACTTCCCCGAGTCCTGTTGATGAGGTGTCCGCTGCGATTGTGATTGGTGGGGATGGGTCAAGGTGAGCCAGGATAACTAGTGAGAGCAGCACATCCTTGATCTAACAGAACGCACACTCCTGGTGTGCATCCCAACTCCATGCTTGGGCCTTTTTCAGTGGGTGTTACGAAGGCTCCGTGACTTGTGCCAGGTTTGGCCAGAATTTTGAGAGCTGGTTTACCATGCCCAGGAATCTTTTGGAGATCTGGAATGGATGACGGGGTTGGAAATTCATTGATTGCCTTAATTTTATGTGCTCTGCCATCATTCCTTTGTTACTCTACATATGACCTGAAAACAGAATGAAGGTTCTAGAGAATTCAAACGTTTCATTCATCGATAATGCAAGCGATTCAAGACAGTCTTGAGTTTCATGCCATGCTCCTCGACAGTCATTCCATTGGCAAGGACATCATCAACCTGGCAGATGACTCCTTTCAGGTCATGTAAGATGGCTGACATTGTGCACTGAAAACTCTTGTGTGCCGAGGTAATGCCGAAGGGTAAATGATTGAAGCAAAATCTGCTTCAATGGGGTGATTAAAGCTGTCCGCAACTTAGATTTTTCATCCAACGGTATCTGCCAGAAGCTGCTGGTGGCATCACTGTGGTCTTAAGAGAGCTCGGACAAGCTGTCATCTGCTGAGGACATCGGGTGGATTTCCCTCGCCTCAGCCTTGTTGAGTTGTGTCAGGTCGGGCGGATTTCCCTCACCACAGCCTTGTTGAGTTGTGTCAGGTCGGGCGGATTTCCCTCACCACAGCCTTGTTGAGTTGTGTCAGGTCGGGTGGATTTCCCTCGCCACAGCCTTGTTGAGTTGTGTCAGGTCGGGCGGATTTCCCTCACCACAGCCTTGTTGAGTTGTGTCAGGTCGGGTTGATTTCCCTCGCCACAGCCTTGTTGAGTTGTGTCAGGTCGAGTGGATTTCCCTTGCCTCAGCCTTGTTGAGTTGTGTCAGGTCGGGTGGATCTCCCTTGCCACAGCCTTGTTGAGTTGTGTCAGTTCGGGTGGATTTCCCTCGCCTCAGCCCTGTTGTGTCAGGTCGGGTGGATCTCCCTTGCCACAGCCTTGTTGAGTTGTGTCAGGTCGGGTGGATCTCCCTTGCCACAGCCTTGTTGAGTTGTGTCAGTTCGGGTGGATTTCCCTCGCCTCAGCCCTGTTGTGTCAGGTCGGGTGGATCTCCCTTGCCACAGCCTTGTTGAGTTGTGTCAGGTCGGGTGGATCTCCCTTGCCACAGCCTTGTTGAGTTGTGTCAGTTCGGGTGGATTTCCCTCGCCTCAGCCCTGTTGTGTCAGGTCGGGTGGATCTCCCTTGCCACAGCCTTGTTGAGTTGTGTCAGGTCGGGTGGATCTCCCTTGCCACAGCCTTGTTGAGTTGTGTCAGGTCGGGCGGATTTCCCTCACCACAGCCTTGTTGAGTTGTGTCAGGTCGGGTTGATTTCCCTCGCCACAGCCTTGTTGAGTTGTGTCAGGTCGGGTGGATTTCCCTCGCCTCAGCCCTGTTGTGTCAGGTCGGGCGGATTTCCCTCACCACAGCCTTGTTGTGTCAGGTCGGGCGGATTTCCCTCACCACAGCCTTGTTGAGTTGTGTCAGGTCGGGTGGATCTCCCTTGCCACAGCCTTGTTGAGTTGTGTCAGGTCGGGTGGATTTCCCTCGCCTCAGCCCTGTTGTGTCAGGTCGGGCGGATTTCCCTCACCACAGCCTTGTTGAGTTGTGTCAGGTCGGGTGGATCTCCCTTGCCACAGCCTTGTTGAGTTGTGTCAGGTCGGGTGGATCTCCCTTGCCACAGCCTTGTTGAGTTGTGTCAGGTCGGGTGGATTTCCCTCGCCACAGCCTTGTTGAGTTGTGTCAGGTCGGGCGGATTTCCCTCACCACAGCCTTGTTGAGTTGTGTCAGGTCGGGTTGATTTCCCTCGCCACAGCCTTGTTGAGTTGTGTCAGGTCGGGCGGATTTCCCTCGCCTCAGCCCTGTTGTGTCAGGTCGAGTGGATTTCCCTCGCCACAGCCTTGTTGAGTTGTGTCAGGTCGGGCGGATTTCCCTCACCACAACCTTGTTGAGTTGTGTCAGGTCGGGTGGATCTCCCTTGCCACAGCCTTGTTGAGTTGTGTCAGGTCGGGTGGATCTCCCTTGCCACAGCCTTGTTGAGTTGTGTCAGGTCGGGTGGATCTCCCTTGCCACAGCCTTGTTGAGTTGTGTCAGGTCGGGTGGATCTCCCTTGCCACAGCCTTGTTGAGTTGTGTCAGTTCGGGTGGATTTCCCTCGCCTCAGCCCTGTTGTGTCAGGTCGGGTGGATCTCCCTTGCCACAGCCTTGTTGAGTTGTGTCAGGTCGGGCGGATTTCCCTCGCCTCAGCCTTGTTGAGTTGTGTCAGGTCGACACGGATGCGATTTGGTTTCAGAACCAGGATGTCCCCGTTCCCCTGTCCTGATAACTTAGGACGCTTAAACTAGGTATTAATCTAGTAACCTTCTTCACAGCCTTTTCCAGAGCTTATATGTTCACCATTATGTGAGAGGGCCAAAACTGGACCCCATATTTGAGATGTGGCCAGACTAAGGTCCTGTACAAAGAATGTTTAATGCTTCTTGCTTAATATTTAATTGTCCTTGCAATCACCCTGTTTCCTTTTGCAATAGATCCATGCATTGGTCATAGACTTTCAATGACTCATGCACTGAAATGCTTACGTCTTTCTTTCGCTCAGCAACCTTGAGCACATTTCTGTACATGGTGTATGTATAACCCTTGCCAAGTCCATCATGCTACATTAGTTCACATTAGGAGAAAGACAGCATTAATTTCTACCAACAAAGCCTTTTTCTGTTAATCTTCTGCCAATATTACAGCAAATGATTGATTGATTTGGAAATTCAATCCTGTTTAATGAAAATATTGTCACGTACATAATGGAGTGTATGAGCAAGATATTAATAATAATTTGTTTTTTAGCTGAACGTTTATAATCTGTTATGGTTATACAGAGGCCTATAGTGATCATGATCCTTGAGTACAAAATCTAGACTGACACTCCAGCGCAATACTGAGGATGTGCTGCACTATCTGAGATGCTGTCTTTCAGATGAGACATCCAAGCTTATGGCCCCACCACCTTCACAGGTGGGTACTAAGTATTCTGTACTACATAATTAAGAACCCACCTTGCTCATTAATGTCCTTCAGGGAAGGCTGTTATGTGGGATGGCCTATATGTGACTCCAAATCCACAGAAATGTGGGTTGCCTCTTAGCTGCCCTCTGCTGAGATGGCCCTAGCAAGCCACTTAGTTGTATTCAAGTTCAGAGTTTAATCCAGGCAAGGGGGCTCTTGTCTGGCAGCTGTGGCCCCACGATGCCTCCTTTGGGGAAGGCTGGCCATATTAAGTGGCAGTAGGCAGTTAAGTGGGCACTGAGGGCCCTTGCCAAGATAAAGGACCTGAGGGTGCAGAAATTCCGACTCCTGAGAGCTGGCAGCCAATAAGAGACTGGCAGCTCCTCGGCTCTGCTGCTGGTGATGTACGCCCAGGATCAGCGAGGGACCAGGCCACAGGCCAGTGAGGGCAGGATGGGGGTTAATCGGGAAGAGGTCAATGGCTGGGGTGGGGTCGGATGAAAGGGCGGGATGGTGGCCCCTTTCCTGATGCCGAGTTCCTTGAATGAGGGACCCCACCCCCACTTAGAGCCTGCAAGCAAATTCAACAGGATTTGCCTTTTGGGCTTTCACTAACAGTGGATTGAGGCCCTTCAGTGGACATGAATTGCCCCCTTAAGGGCCAGTTGGCATCAGGGCAGAATGGTCACCTAAGAGCCTTGCTGCCCTGGACTTAATTGGGGCAGCGGTGGGAAGGTGGTGGGGTTCCCCACCTGGCACCCTCCCACCTGATTAAATGCCCCCCCCCACCTGCAAACTCAGAGTGGGGGGGGGCATTAAATTCTGTGCCAAGAAGGCAGCTCACCACCATCTTCATGGGGACCATTAAACATTGGCAATGATTGCTGTTTTTTCCCAATGACACCCACGCCCCACGAATGATTAAAAAACAACCAAGGAGCATTAAGTTTGTTCTCATCGATGTCTTGGCTAACATTTGTCCCTAAAACAACATCACTAAACAGCTTAACTTGTCATTTATCTCACCAATCATCCGGCGATCTGATTTACAACAGTGACTGCACTTCAGTTGGCCGTGAAGCCCGTTGGGTATCCTGGGGATGCGACGGGCGCTACTTAAATGTAAATTCTAATCTTCTTGGGCAGATGTAAGAACTGCCAGGATACTCGTCTTCGCATTGTCTAGTCTTGAATAGGGATGACCATTTGGAAGCTGAGCGTCAGAAGCCTAGGACTTTGCAAACTGGCAAAAGCAGCAGGAAGACTTGAGGCTTAATGTGGCTCCATTAGCTGTTATACTGCACCTGCTTTTGAAGTTCTGCAAATACCAGGTCTAGTTCTGGACTGTCTGAGGCAGACGGCAATTCTGGAAGTCATTCCCCTTAGCAAGCAGCCATGAATGAATGAAAAGAAACTGGTTATATTAACACTAACACATTGTTACCCAACCATTGTTCCCCGAGTGTGGGATGTGGTATTTCCAGATAAGCCACAGAAAAACCCATTGACTGTTCCACATAATAGCTTTTTTGTAGGATACAACCAGGATGCACTCACTTTCCTGCACACTGGGGGATAGTTTTGAATGTGTGAGCGATTTTTAACTTTTTTGCTGGGAATGTTCCGGAGCATGTTTTACAGGATGAGAATCTGGTAACTTGCTGTTGTGACTCACTGAGCATAAATAGCTATTGATTGAATGAGAGCATCACCCAAAACAGGAACACAGAAAAATGGTGGCCAGGGAAAGAACCACTGGCCCATTCAACTCGCCCCCACACCGTTCTGGCATTTGGCACATACTCAATTGTAATTGCTGTACCATTCGTGACTGTGCCTTCACCTTCTGAGGTGCTGAAAATCCTCGCTAATCACCTCCAGCTCTCTCTCTCCTCCCCCTTTGAGACTCTGCTTAAAATCTACCTCAATAACCAAGCTGTTGGCCATCTGACCTAACATTTCTTAATGTGGTTCAGTGTGAAATTTTATTGTTTAATTCTCCTATGAAGCCCGTTTGACCTTCTGTTACAATAAAGGCGCTATATAGATGCACGCTGTTGCTCTCACCAATGGCCATTATCTTGTAACTGGTCTAGACTTTATTGCCTGAATTTTTCGGATGGTGGGGGGTTCTTGCTTCCCACCATGTTCCCTGTGTGAGCGTGAAGTGGCTGCGGGCGGGACTTCTGTCCACAACTCGCTTTACTCGGGAGGAAATCCTGCCTTAGAGACCTGCTGGCCAATCTGATTGGCTGGCAGCTCTCCAGTCCCTACAGCAACAAGAGCTCCCAGTGGACCCAAGAGGAGGTAAGTGAGGATGCCTGAGACTAAGTCCGGACACTGGAGACCAAGGTAAGTTCAAGAGGTCCTGGGGATGGAGGAGGGGACAGAGCACAGGGGTGGCCCTGGATACAGGTCTCAGGGGAGAGGCCAGGGGTAGAAGGAGGTCCGGAGGCCACTGGAATTTTAAGGGGGCTTCAGATGGCAGCGTCCCGCCCCCTACCCCTTCCCCGCCTGATATCTAAATGTGTTGATTTTTGATCTTCCTCCATGCAAGTTCAATCCTCCTGCCAGCCTAAAAATTGAGGCGGGAAGGCCTTTAATTCACCACTTAAGGGCCTCAGTTGGGGCAAGGGCGGGCTTCCCATCCGAGGCCTTGCCTGCCCCAGCGTAAATTCGCTGCGTGGTCGGGGAGGACCCAGATGGAATCCCGTTCCTTCAATTTCACACTCCCCCCTCCTAAAAACCTGCCAGTGGGGGAGCGTAAAATTCTGGCCAATGAATTTAAAGGCACAGGCTTCAATTAAACACCACCACAGACTTATACATCCTAGATAATGAGGTGCAATGCTGTTATCAGAAAATGATGTATCCTTTTGACCTCCTGTGAGGGGCGCTGCAGATGGCCTACTCAGATAGGCTTCAGCCTAGAGGAAATCATGGGAGTGCAAGGGTTGAAAGGGAAGACTTTCTGTAACATCTTTATCAAAAGCCTGTTTTATTAATGCCTGCCTTAAACTTGTTCAACAATTTACAGTGCTTTATCCTTCCTGATGTCTTTATAGTGCTCGAGCTTTACAAACCAATAGGTCCTATGTTCAATCCCTATTTATTATGGATCAACTGACTAGAGGGAGTGGGAGAAGAGTGTGTGTGTGTGTTGGTGTGTGTTAGTGGGTGTATTGGTTTGTCAGGGCAGGTGTGTGTGTACGACTGTTGGGATGTGTATGTGTGTGTGTGTGTGTGTGTGTGTGTGTCAATGTTGGTATCATTATTCTAGCCCAGTCTTGTATTTTGCAGCAACTTCTAAATCTGAAGAGTTCAGAACTTGAGACTGTTCCATTAAATTCATCAAGTTTATCTGCCGGCTTCGCTCCTCACTTGGAACGTTGGAGGCTGGCCTCGTCTGCTCTCCTGATTCTTGCCCAAGCAGCTGTTTTCCAGGTATTACCTCACTGACTGACCTGACTGACTGACTGTTGGTGAGCTCTCAATCGGGGGTGGGAACAGCACCACGGCCAACACTCTCCTGTCCTTAACCAACCTTCAACTGCTTTCTTTCCAGCTGGGACCACTGGGTAGCAAACAGGAGCGGGGAACCTGGTCGAAAGTTTTTGATTCAATCTCCCCCCTTCCTCATCTCGTGGCCAACGGTCACAAATTTACTACCCTCCCTCTCTTTTCCCGTTGACTCATTACAGATGGTGTTCGAACATGGGGTCTTCTGCTTTTATAAAACCCATACAACAGTACGACATCAGGAAGCTGAAGGTCTGAATCTTTGAAGAGTAGGATTAAGGCAGGCATCTACTTTAATAAAATGGATTTTAAGTAAAGATGTGACAGAAAATCCTCCCTTCTGCTCCTCATAATTCCATGTTTTTCTCTTGTGTTGAGGTTTATTGAGTGCCGTGCATGATAGATTTGAGTATAATGACAGATATGTTTGTTTGAGAATTTGTCATTGACTGCTATGTGATACTTCCTGCGTTACAGGCATTGGCTTGAGCCAATGCTGGAAGTGCCAATGACGTTAGCGAGACATGGTCATCTCTTTAGGGAGTTTAGGGTTGGGTTTGGTTGGGAGCTGATCACTTGAAATCACTGCTGGCTGTCTGCTATTCCAACTGGTGCTGCAGAATTTTCCATAATATAAACTTCTGCAATCTGTGTTTTTTTTTTTTAGCTCTTTTTAATCTGAAGTTCCAGCAGACGATTTACAGTGACTTTTATTTCTCTGTCTACTTTGGCTCAGTGGTAACTTTCCTGTCTCGAAAGGTTGCATCTTGAAGTTCCTTCTGGGAACTGGGGCACATATCTAAATTGAGTGCAGTGTCGAGGGAGTGCTGCAATGCTGATGAAGCATTAGACAAGGCCCTGCCTGCCTCACAGACTTGGATGTGCAAGATTCTGTAGCTGGCTCTTTTCCTGCTTGAAGAGGAACAGGGGATTCCCCCAGGTGTCTTGATCAGCTTTCATCCTTCAACCAACATCACCAAAGCCCCTCTTTCCTGGCTTAGCTGCCATTCATCTTATTGCTGTTTGTGGGACCTCACTGTGCACAAATTGGCTGCAGAGTTTGCCTGCAAAATGTATGAGCTGTGAAGCATTTTTCTAGAGCTGTTCACATTTGTCCAGTTGAGCTGCTGAGGGCCAATATTAAAAATCTGTAACCCATCATGGAACATGCTCAGTTCTGTGATTATTTTGCAATGGAGTAATGGAGGTAGGTTCTACATCATTGAACAACTAATAATAACTGATACATTTTTATATCTTGGTAAACCTGGCCAAATGAATCTTTGATAACAGGCTACCTGAGTTCTTGAAAAATGGTGGAGACCCATTAATGGAGGAGAGCAATTATGCATATTTCACAGGTAACTGAAGAATGCTGATATAATCTGTTTGTGCCTTCATTGTTCATATCTGAGCATAAACTACACAGTTATTATAGAATCAAAGAAAATTAGAGCACAAAAGGAGACCAATTGGCCTATCATGTATGTGTTGGCTTGAAAACAGCTACTCCAACCTAATCCCACTTTCTACAGCGAGGTCAGCTGGGGCCTGAGTGAACCAGGCAAGCAACAGGCTATCTCTTTAACAAATGAGACTTAAATATTGGGAAATAAACAGTGCAAGGACTGAACAGGAAACCTAAATTAGAGTGGGTACATTTAATATCAAGTTATGTGCAGAAAAAGAAATGAAGAGAGGAGGGAAAAAAAGAGATTTTAACAGAGGAAAAGTAATACAAAATAAAATAATTTAAATTTAATATTGGACATTTTTAAAATCTCTCAAAAATTCAAGGAATGGGACTCTACACTTATAATTAATTTTCAGTGCCAGAGAGGTTGAGAGACAGTAATTAGCAATTATTGCTCAAGGGTACGGAAACCTGATAGTTATGGTTTTGGATGAGCAACTGATAGGTCACAATTTCGTATCCCACTGTGATGAAATAAGGAACTAAACTCCATTAATTGGGTGGTTCAGGGACTGAGGATAATGTTGAGAAGGCTGTTTTTAAAAAAAAAGCATACGGAATATTGGGTTTTGTGAATAGAGGCATCGAGTACAAAATCAAGGTAACTAGTCATAGTCCACAATGGACCATGGACATCATTTTCTGTTAGAAAGAGAGAGACAAGTCATATAGCTTGAGGGGCACCACTCCACATCAAGCATAGGGCAAGGAGAGGATGTCTTCATGAACTACCATAGCCAAATCCAGGGGTTGACCCCACACTATTGGAGTGATTCTGCACCACACTCTAGCCATGTAGTCAACTGAGCTAATCAACCCCCACAAAGAAGTTATGTGAACCTTTTAAAACACTGGTAGGCCTCAGCTGGAGTTTTGAGTTCATTTCTGAGCACCACAATTTTAGGAAGGATGTTGAGGCCTTGGAGCAGATGCGGAGGAGATTTACTAGAATGGTAATAGAGATGATCCATCTCGAAGGCCAAGGGCACCAGACACATGGGAACAGCGCCACCTGCAAGCTCCCCTCCAAGCCACACACCATCCTGACTTGGAACTATATTGGCGTTCCTTCACTGTCATTGGGTTAAAATCCTTGAACTCACTTCCTTACAGCATTATGGGTGTACCTACACCACATGGACTGCAGCAGCTTGAGAAGGCAGCCTTCTCACCACCTTCTCAAGGGCAATTAGGGATGGACAATAAATACTGGCCTTGCCAGCAATGCCCACATCCTGTGAAAGAATATTACAAAAAAGGACTCCAGTTATGTGGGGAAGCTGGTGATGTTCTCCTTCCACAACAAAAACAAAATGCTGGAAAAGCTCAGCAGCTCTGACAGCGTCTGTGGAGAGAGAAACAGGTAACGTTTCGAGCCCGTATGACTCCTTCAGAGCTGACACTCCAATGCAGTTCTCCTTCCAATTGGATAAATACTTGGCAGGGATAGGGAGGAAAAGTGAATTGGATAGCTCAACCAAAGAGTCAACACGGACATGTTGGGCTGGGTGGACTCTTCTGTGCCGTTATCATTCTACCTTGTCATTAAAAGGGTACTGCATAGTGGTATTATCACTGGATTAGTATTCCCGAGACCCAGGGTAATGCTCTGGATTCAAGTCCCACCATGGTAGATGGTGAAATTTGAATTCAATAAAAAATCTGGAATTTAAAAAGTCTGATGACCATGACCGATTGTGGTAAAAACCCATCTGATTCACTAATGTCCTTTAGGGAAGGAACATAGACCCATAGCAATGTGGTTGACTCTTCACTTGACTCTGAATAAGGGCAATAAATGCTGGCTGAGCCATGATTACTAGCTCTAAACATCTACGACCGGGGTTGGTTTGCATCTACCGCACAAACGAAGCTAGCGAGCCTCCCCTTCATGAGATGGAGTGGTGCAGCTCAGCTTTTGGAGATTTGCCATTAGCCACGAAGCTGTCCCTTGCCTGAAATTGCTGTACTATTTTTGCATAAATACCAAGGAGAGCCTGCAGCCTCTCTCTTTTCATAAGAGTTTTTATTGAAAAGGGGAAAGTCACAGAGCCAATCTTTTCACATTCCTGAAAAAGTGTAGTTTGTATATAACCCATGTATAAATGCAAAACTTGTTTGATGTAGGGTTAAAAAGATTTGATCCCTTGTGAAACCAGCAATGCAATATATTTGGAAGTAAGTGCCACTGTTATGCTACCTGCTGTGAAAAGACGATGGTTCAGTCTAACTACTGTGGTGCTCCAGCAAGGGAGAGCGTGATGTATTTATAGTATGACATGAATAGCTGAAAAATGATGCCCTTGCAATATTTTTAGGATGGATCATCAATTATGCTATGATTCTGTAATGAAGAACAGTGCTCAACTCTGCAAAACACATGTACTCCCTGGGTGGTTCAGCAAGTTTAGCCAGTGAGTTGCCAAACCTTATGTACCAACGTCTAGTCTGTGCTGTTCAGCTAATCGCAACCGGGTGACAACAGGGACATGACGGTTGGCTTTGAGATTTATGGTCGGGGAGGGAAAAGTGGGGAGCAGTGCATCTTATAGATGGTACACACTGCTGCTACTGTGCATCGGTGGTGGAGGGAGTGAATATTTATGGATGTGGTGCCAATCAAGAGGGCTGCTTTGTCTTGGATGGTGTCAAGCCTGTTGAGTGTTGTGGGAGCTGCACTCATCCAGGCAAGTGGGGAGTATTCCATCACACTCCTGACTTGTGCCTTGTAGATGACAGACAGGCTTTGGGGAGTGAGGAGATGAGTTACTCATTGCACGATTCCCTTCCTAACAGCACTGTGGGTGTACCTACAACACATGGACTGCAGCGGCTCAAGATGGTGGCTCACCACCTTCTCCATCTCAAATTAGGGATGGACAGCAAATGCTGGCCTTGTGCACAATGGTCACATCTCATGAAAAAAATAATTAAAAATAACTTTTACAAATTAGTGGTTAGCCTCAGCTGGAGCGTTGTGTACAATTCTGGGTACTGTGCTTTAGAAAGGGGGAGATGGTGGCACAGTGGTAACATCCCTGAACTAGTAACCCAGAGGCCCAGGCTAATGGTCTGGGGGTATGGGTTCAAATCCCACCACAGCAGCTGGTGGAATTTGAATTCAATTAATAACCTGGGTTTAAAAAGGTAGGAACAGGAGAAGGCCATTCAGCCCATCAAGTCTGCTCTGCCATTCAGTATGATCATGGCTGATTGAACACTTCAATGCCTTTTACCCACACTATCCCCATAACCCTTTGTTATTGTTAATCAGAAATCTATCAATCTCTCCCTTAAACATGCGCAATAACTGTGCTTCCATGGCCTTTTGGGGTAGAGAATTCCAAAGATTCACAACCCTCTGAGTAAAGAAATTTCTCCTCATCTCGGATCTAAATGGCTTCCCCCTTATTTTGAGATTGTGTCCCCTCGTTCATGACTCCCCCAACCAGGGGAAACATTTTACCTGCATCTACCCTGTCTATTCTTTTAAATATTTTGTATGTTTCAATGAGATCACCTTTTATTCTTTGAAACTCCAGAGAATACAGGCCCAGTTTCCCCAACCTCTCTTCATAAGACAGTCCTGCCATCCCTGGAATAAGTCTGGTGAACCTTCGTTGCTCTCCCTCTGTGGCAATAATGTCCTTTCTGAGGTAAGGGGACCAAAACTGCTCATAGTACTCCAGGTGTGGTCTAACCAAGGTTCTACACAATTGAAGCAAGACTTCACTACTCTTGTACTCAAGTCCTCTTGCAATAAAGGCTAACATTCTATTAGCCTTCCTAATTGCCTGCTGCACCCTCATGTTAGCCTTCAGTAACTTATGGACAAGGACACACAAATCTACACTTTCTAATCTCTTACCATTTAGGAAATACTCTGCATATCTGTTCCTTCTACCAAAGTGGATAACCTCACATTTTTCCACATTATATTCCATCTGCCAAGTTCTTGCCCACTTACTAAGTCTGTCCAAATCCCCCTGTAGCTGCTTTACATCTTCCTCACAACATACATTCCTGCCTAACTTTGTGTCATCCACAAACTTGGAAATATTACATTTGGTCTCCACATCCAAATCATTAATATATATACTGTGAACAGCTTGGGCCCAAGTGCTGATCCTTGCAGTACCCCACTAGTCACAGCCTGCCAACAGGAGAATGACATGTTTATTCCTACTCTCTGTTTACTGCCTGTTAGCCAATCCTCAATCCATGCCAGTATATTGCCTCATATCCCATATGCTTTTATTTTGCTAGTCAACCTCCTGTGGGGGACTTTATCAAAAGCCTTTTGAAAATCCAAGTGTACTACATCCATCCTTTATCAATTTTGTTAGTAACATCCTCAAAAAAACTCCCAAGTTCATCAAACATGATTTCTGATTCGCAAATCCATGCTGACTATGCCTAATCAGATCATGATTATCCAAGTATCAATTTATCACATCCTTTATAATAGACTTTAGCATTTTCCCTACTACTGATGCAAGGCTAACAGATCTGTAGTTCCCTGTTTTCTCTCTGCCTTCCTTCTTAAGGGTGGGTGACATTTGCTACCTTCTAATCTTCAGGAATCATTCCAGAATATATAGAATTTTGGAAAAGAATCACCAATGTATCCACTATCTCCATAGCAACCTCTTCCAACACTCTGGGTTGCAGAATATCAGGTCCTGGGGACTTACCAACTTTCATTCCCATTAATTTCTCCAATGCAACCTTCTCACTTAAACTAATTTCCTTCAACTCCTCATTCTCCCTAGTCCCTTGGATCTCTAAATCTGGGAGATTTCCTGTATCTTCCTCAGTGAAAACAGACACAAAGTAATCATGTAGCTTCTCTGCCATCTCTCTATTCCCCATTATAAATTCTCCTGACTCTCCCGGTCATGGAGCCACATTTGTCTTAGCCAAAGGCTTCCTTTTTACACACCTATAGAAGCTTTTACAGTCCGTTTTTATGTTTTTTTGCTAGATTGCATTCATATTCTATTCCCCCTTTCTTTACCAGTTTCTTGGTCTTCCTTTGCCGTATTCTAAAAACTTCCCAATCCTCAGATTTACTACTACTCCTGGCAACTTTATAAGCCTTTTCTTTTAATCTTACACAATCCTTAACTTCCCTTTGTCAGCCACAATTGACTGACTGTTTTGGGGGGTTTTTGCACCTTGAAGGAATGTATAGATGCTGTAAATTGTTGGAGATTGAAGAAGCTGGGATTATTTTCCTTAGAGCAGGCAAGGTTAAAGAGACATTTGAGAGAGGCATTCAGGAGTATGAAGGGATTTGATGGAGCAAATGAGGAGAAACTGTTTCCTTGGAGCAATTAGGTCGATAACCAGAGGTTGTAGAATTAAAGGAATTGGTAAAAGCACCAGAAAGGTTTCATACAGCTGCCTATTGTGATCTGGAATGCATTATCTGAATGGCGGCTGGGGTTCAGATCTGAAAGAAATTTCCCAAAGGAGATTGGTGATGAATTTAAAAGCACCAATCTGCAGGAAAAAACTGGAGCTTGGGACTAAGCTGGTAAGGTCCTTCAAAGAGATGCAACCTAGCAACCAGCACAGATGCAACAGGAGTGGCTTCCTTCTGTGCTGTAAGATTCTCTCTGATTCTATGTGTTGCACTGCCCTCAAGCAGCCAGATTTGATGGTGTGTGTATGTCGGAGAGAACAGGATGGCAGAGGACATGACTAGGCTCGAATCAGTTGGCTCTGTGCAAAGTTTGAACACTCATTTTAAATTATCTTCAGAACAACAATCTGGTTCCTCCTTGACCCTAGCCATTGTTGGGTCACTTCCATTGGCAGATGGGCAGATTGTCAGGATACAGTGCCGGAGGCTCCAGCTGCACCAGAGAGCTTTCTGCATTGTTCCTGGTCTCAGCGCTTTATCTACTTTCCAAGTTTTAATTCCTGCGATCCTGAATTGGCATTGGGCCATTCTGAAATCCGCAAAGCATTTCCACCTTCTTTGGTTTCTTGACCGACACTCACCACCCTGTGCCCTCTCCCAGCTTGGAGGGGCATGGTGCAGTTGGCGGAAGGTGGGGTTTAGATTTGATGGGTGTCAACTGTTCCCCACCTGAAATGTTAGCAAACTGGGGCATGATCTCACTTGAGGTAAGAGTCCAAAGTTTGTGATGGGATTAGGTGCAGCCAAATTTAGTGCATGCCTGTCCTACCCAAATGGAATATCCATCTAATGCAATAGTCGAAGGGAGTTTCTGTTCCACAGACAGTGGGGAGCTGGTGTCCATTCACAGGGACGTTCGAGGGTCCTGCAGCTGGTTGAAGGGGCAGTACAGTGGTTCAAATACTTGCAGCCAATTCCTGATGAAACTCTTGAAGCAAAGGTTCCCATTTTGTGCTGCTGTGGTCTTTGGAAGGATTCCTTGTCCATCTCACCAGGATCAGACAATTCCTGAATGCAGGATCTCGAAGATCACCTGACCATTCTGCAGTCAAGATAGGCGAGCGAAGTTTGGGTAGTACTAGTTTAAAAATAAGGGGTCGCCCATTTAGGACAGAGATGAGGAAAATTATTTTCCCTGAGGGCTAAGCATCTTTGGAACTCTCTTCCTCAAAAGGTGGTGGAAGCAGAGCCTTTGAATATTTGTAAGGTGGAGGTAGATAGATTCTTGATAAACAAGGGGGTGAAAGGTTAGTGGGTAGGCGGGAATATTGAGTTGTTTACAAACAGATCAGCCGTGATCTTATTGAATGGCGGAAGAGGATTGAAGGGCTGAGTGGCCTACTCTTGCTGCTAACTAGTATTTTCGGGAGTCCATTTTATTTAATAGCAGGGAATTACCTCGGAGTTTCGAGAGAGCCTACGAGTGTCAGAGATGCCATATTACCTTGCTGTTATTCCAGGACATTCAATAATGAAGGGTATCCTATGGGAATTTAAGGATATCGACTTTCCAGTTGCTGATCAGTTGATGTAACTTCGGGGAAACTCTGGATAGGCCTTTGAGAATGGTTTTTCTGCTGGCATTATACCTGCTAATTGGGAGAGATGCCAATATTCTTAACTATGAATTATTGGAGTCTGAGAACCGATTGACGTCATGAAACACATCTCAAGTTGTCCCCAATAGCTTCACAGCCAATGGAACACTTTAAAGCTATGGTCGCTCGTGTTCTGTAAAGAAATGCTCAAAGAGCTGCTTAGCACACAGCACCATAACCAGGCATGATATGAATGTCAAAATGACCTGTTATGCTGGTGGTGGTTGAGGACAATGGGAAAACTCCTCGCTTGTCTTAAAATGGCATGTTAGTTTAGTAAGACAGCACCTTCAGTAATGTATTGCTGCACTGAAACATGAGCCAAGACAATGGGCTGCAGTCCCAGGGCCTGGTTTTTCAGGCCCTGCTGGGGGCAGGAACAGAGGCGGGTGGGTGATTTAAACCAATTGAAGGCCGAATAAGGCCTGTTAATGCAGCCCGACTGGGATCTTTTCTTGATCAGGTTCCTGGATGTGGCGGGGGTCACTTTAACTGCCTGGAGGTGGCCTCCCAGTGCCAGACCTGGGGAGTGGGGAGGGGGGTGTTCCAACACTCCAGGTAGGCTGAGACGCCCTCTCTGTCTCCTTGGGTTCAGCAGCATCTGCAGGATACCTTGTAGAGATGATTCTGCAACCACCTCC
Organism: Carcharodon carcharias; assembly: GCF_017639515.1. Lineage (NCBI taxonomy): Eukaryota > Metazoa > Chordata > Chondrichthyes > Lamniformes > Lamnidae > Carcharodon > Carcharodon carcharias. The sequence goes on along the minus strand of NC_054498.1, from coordinate 16,771,746 downwards.
CCCTGCTCCTTCCTCCGCCACCCCCACACCCTCCAACCCATCCCTAAAGCAGTGGTCTGGCTACAAAAAATATCTTTATTTAAATGTTAAGCCCTCCCTCTCGCACACCTTGAGTGGTATTCTGGCTCCATGGCAACGCCTCCACCAGTCAGAGTCCGCTTGCCAGTCAATCGCCCATTTCTTCTCATGAAGTATAAATTGTTGTTCCCCCTTTTCTGTTGGAAGATTCTTGAGAGCTGTTCTGATGAGTGCAAGATGAAAATCTTTGATAGCGTGTCTCTTTCTTCAGCAATACTCAAGTTCTGTACTGCAAATTAATTATAATTGGGGATCGTCAACCCTTCCCATCCATTATCTCCAGAAATTAATAATTGACCTGGGCACTGCTGCTGACTCCTGGGTGGAAACCTTCCCCAAGGTTCAGTGCCAGGACTACTGCTTTTTTTTTGATTTGTATGACTTGGATATATTGGAATATGGAGTAAAATTTCAAAATTTGCTGTGATACTAAACTTGAGGTGTGGCTAACTGTTGAGGATGATACCAACCAACTGCAGCAGGACATAGGTGAGAAGAATGGGCAGCTAAGTGCCAGATGGAATATAATAGAGAAATGTGAGGTGATCTTGGTCATCCTTGCCTCGAAGAATGAACATGTTCATCATGTAGGGTTCTGGTGGGTACGTAGGGGACTACCAAGGCAGATCTGTAGGTGGGCGTTGGAGGCATCTTTGTATTCTTGCGGGCTGGTTCCTTGCTTCCACATAGACTGAAAGAGTTCACTGACCTTCTTGAATAGGTCTTGACCTCCAGTCTTGCAAATCTCAGCTGGCATAACATCAGCTCCTGGAGGTAGTGCACTGGGCAGAAGGGATGGGGGGAACAATATGGAATACATCTCACGGTTCTAAAGAGTGTACAGGCACAGATGGTCCTGGGAGTTCCTGTGAATAGGCCTTTGAAGGTTTCAGGACCTATTGAGAGAGCAATTGGCAAAGCAGATTGGATCTTGGGCTTCCTTAAACCAAAGTATTGAGTACTAAATCAGGGAAGTTATGCTGATCCTGTACAAAGCTCTGGTTAGGCTGTTGTATTGTGTCCAGTTCTGGTCACCACACTTTAGGGAGAATGTGAGGGTCTTTTGGAGGAGATTTAACAGAACGATTCCAGGGATGAGGGATTTTAGCTACATGGTTATGTTGGAGAAGCTAGGGTTTTTCTCCTGGATTGAGGGAAGATTTGAAAGAGGTGTACAAGATTATGACATGTTTGAAATAGGTAGATGAAGAAAATTCCCATTAACTGACTAAACAATGGCTAGAGGACATGGAATTTTCGACAAGAGATGGAGAGGGCAATATGAGGGAGTTAAATTTAGAGGGCCAGGGGGTTAAAGTAAGGAATGGGACTGATTGGATTGCTCTACGGAGAGCCAGCATGGCCTTGATGGGCTGAATGGTCTCCTTTTGTGCTGTAATGACTCTGACTCCAGGGCTGTCATGGTGAGATTAGAACTCCTGCTCCGTTTAGGCCTCTGGATCCTGCTGTGCGGCAGAGGCTCCAATGTAAATTCTTTCACAGTGCTAACAGTTCATGTAATGTACCCCAATTGAGTCGATGAGATTTGCTGCAGACTCAATGGGCAGAGACATCCCAGATTTGCACTAAGTGCAATAGCGGGCGGGTAAAACGTTATTTTATGACGGGTTTTCACGCTGTATTGTCCCAAACCGGCCACATTACTTATGCATTCCCAGGAAATGCTCCATTTTGATGGCGGGCAGGCTCTCATTTGCCCGCCACACCATCACCTCGCCGCTTCATCACACCAGGCGCCATATTTAAAATGCGCACACATCTCAGTGCTTCCAGCCCGTGACTGCTGCAGGGAAGATGTCCAAGAAAGGTAAAAAGACTGCAGCCCCCAGGTTTAATGGCACGGCACTGGAATGCCCTTTGGACACCGGGGAGGCCCACCATGATTTCCTCTACCCCCCGCTTTGGCCGCAGAAGGGGCAGCGGCATCACCAGTCCAGCATGGGAGGCGGTGGGGATCAGTGCCAATGCTGCACAGAAGAGGTTGGCCATCCAATGCAGATAGAGGATGAATGATCTCATCCATGCAGCCAGGGTAAGGCAACCATCTCATCACTCTAAACTCACACACTCACAAGCCCATCACACATTCACTGGCATCTCACTCACTGCCAGCTTAAGGGACATCACCACCCCATTCTCACACACGCACACCCTCACATCTCCATCTGGCCTCATCTCCTCTGGACACTGCCTCCTCAGCCCTCACCATCTTGAGGCCACTTGCACGGATCAACATGTGCCCCCACACACACCCTGGGATACCCTCCTTCCCCAGTACAGCCTTCGCCCTGCAGCGTCTTCCCTTGCCTAAGGCCACTTCTCCCCCTTCCCCAAGCAAGCCCTAGCCCTGCAGCCATTGAAAAGTAACCTACATATGGCTGATCTGCTAGGTAGAAATCTACCCGTGAGCCCCCCTATAAGTGATGTGGTGCTGTGTGTGAAGCCTGGTGCTGATGACTGAGAGTGCTGCTCGAAGCAAGGTAGGCAAACAAACCTTGAAGTCCCGAGTGAAGTGCAGCGCCCACCAGGTGCTCGTCACTTATGTGCTGTTGTGAAACACGTTGATGTGTTTTCCCGCTGATGTGGGCAGCCTATCTAGCAAGAGTGGGCGGGAATTGGTGGGTGGATGAGTCCGGTGGGCTGGCCTTATAGTGATATGCTGATGTATTACAATGAGTCTTCCGATGTCCGATGGTGGGGAATGGGCTGAACGGACCATCGCAAACTGGTTTCACACCGTCGTGAAACCGATCGCGCCATATTGTCTGCGCGTGCCACCGAACACGGCCGACACCGGTGGGCAGGGAAAATCCCGGCCGACACCTTCATTTAAAATGCTATGTGGTAATAAATCTTATCACTCAATGATGCTGCATTCCTTTATCACCACAGGGATGACCTCTGACAGAAATTGGTTGAAATGTAATCAAGTCAAACAGGGCGAAATATTCACAATCTCTCAAAATCTTGATGCTGTTTTCTGTCCCTGTGAATAAATCGATGGTTCAGGTATCACACTTGTCAGTTCCTTGTGTTACACTTTGTAACCAAATGAAGCAGAAAAAAAATGCAGTTACCACGAAGTAAAGAGAAACGTTCCCAACAACAGAAAATGCTTTCTAATTCACCTTGGCCCCACAGTCAAAATCCAGATGTGACATTTTGTAAAATGTCAGTCTGACCATTGATCGATTTTCCACTTAGTTAACAATTATTTGGTTTTTATTGATGATAAGGTGTCACAATTGCGGTATAATCTTGAAGTATCTAGGCTGACAATTCAATGCCGTACTGAAGGAGTGCCATCCTGTCAGAGGTGCCATGGTTGGAGGAGATATTAAACCCTTAGGCGGAGATATAATATCCCATGGCACTATGGCATGAGAAACTGCAATTCCCATCCTCGTGAGGCACTGCCACATGATGACACCGCATCCAGCCGCAGCACCGCCCAATCAAATTCAAACATTAACCAAAAAGAAAAAGCCATGGTGAAATCCGATTGGCTGGGATCTTGGCGGGCTGTGATGGGATTGGTGAGGTTTGAGTTTCATTTGAGGGATCGGTGCGAACAGCGAGTGTTAGTCCGAGTGCGATGGGCATGAGCGGGTGTTGAGATCATATCACTTCATTAAAAATACAGATGGAGAGAAAGAGAGGAAAAAATATATTGCCTCAGTTTTTGCAGCTTTTAGTTTCCCTATTTGAAACCATGGCATTAGATCATGCATTGAGCCCCTTGAGAATGAGTAAAGCTTTCTCTTCCTCCAAACTTTAATCATTACTCATCCTTGCTGCAAATTTGCCCCCTTTTGCCCAATTAAAAGTTTTTCCTCTCTCGCACTCCCTGAGAACCTGCATGTGTCACAACCCCCACCCCCCCACCCCGGCTTTGCGTGAAATCACTTCCGCTGACATCTCCTGGAATAGGTCCAGCCAGAGTCGGCAACCCTATTGTTAGGAATTTTTTCAGACCAGTCGAGAATCAGCCTCATTGGGGTGGAACTAGAGTCACGTATGGGCCAGACCAACTAAGGATGGTAGACTTCCTTCCCTAAGGTGCGTTAATGCACGTTTAATTTTTAACGGTAATCAAAAGGCTTTTACTGACACTTTGTGCTTTTTATTTCCAGATTTTTTTTATCAAATTATCAAAACTGCCTTATTATCTATCAATTAAGATCACAAAATCAGATTCTCTGGCCGTTATCACAGTGTGCACAGCAAGGATCCAAGAACAGTAATTTGACTGCTGTGTTCCCTATGTTACAACTGTGACTACTCTTCATTGACTGGAAGGCTCATTGGGCCTTCGTGAGATCATGAAAGGGGCAGTATAAATTCAAGTTTATTTTCAAAAGGTGCACATTGGGCAGAATTTTTACCTTGGCGGGCAGGCGCGTGCCCGACCCGCTCGAGGGCAAAATGCTGCGCGTTCAGGTCGGGCGAGCCTAGAGTCATAGAGGTCCACAACACAGAGAAAGGCCCTTCGGCCCATCGAGTCTGTGCCGGTCAAACAAGTACCTAACTATTCTCAGCCCGTTTTCCAGCACTAGGCCCAAAGCCTTGTATGTCACGGCATCGCAAGTGCACATCCAAATACTTCCCGACATCAACGCTTAGTCAGGCGATAGTTCGGTCGGCGGGCACGCGTGGGAATCGGCAGCGTGCCCGCTGTCAATTAAAATGCGTATTAAGGCCATCAAATGATAATTAAGCTAAATTTTTTTGCTGCCCGCCCAACCTTAGGGTCGGCGAAAAGGCCAAGCGGCCTTTGCACTTTGTAGGAAACCTCATCCACAGGCGGGAGGAGGTTCGCAACAGCAAATAGGAATAAAATAAAACATTGCACATTTCATTTTTAACACGTCCCTGCTGACAGAGTCACATGAGGGGAGAGGTTTTATAAGGTTTTAAAAATCTTTCTTTTTTATTTTTGAAAACTGTTCATCTCCCTGAAGCAGCTCAGTGCTGCAGGGAGGTGTGAAGTGCGCACACCCTGAGTGCTGCCACACATGTTTCACGCTGGGGTGGGCCTTAGTTGGCAAGCCAGCGTGAAATCGCGGTCCGGCCCTGATCGCGGGTGACTGTCAGCTTCCCGACAACCCCCCCGCAACGAGCTCGCCCCCTGAGGGCAAAATTCTGCCTGTTAATTACCTAGCAGTGCTTTAGCAAGAGAAGGGTGCATAACTTTTGCTGTTTAAAAAAAAACCAAACCCACCCAGCTATTGTTAAAAATACTATGGAAGATCAGCTAGGAAGATTGGTCACTTTACAAAATTAATGATTTACCTATGGATCCAATACTACCTGTCATGTGATGCAGAACATTCTCAACTCTTAGGCCATCATTAGCTTTCTTAATTATGTCGTGTGTCACCAGGTGTAAAACTATAAGAAATAGAAAAGACAGCATTTTTACACTTTTTTTAAAAAAAAAGTAATCTCTTGTGGCTTGTGGAAAAATATTACTTGATTGACGCTGCTCTTACCATGTAATTCTGTCTCTAATTGCCTCACAGTCGTTCTTCCTTACCCTGTCCAAGTGTGTGTGTCTGTCTTAAAAATGGAAAATGCTGGGAATACTCAGCAGGTCAGGCAATATCTGTAGTGAGAGTAACAGAAATAACATTTCGAGTCAAGGACCTGTCTGTTGCTGCATGTCTGCCATGTCCTGTTTCTTAAATGGCCAAATCCCAATTTGCTCCAAACTGATCAGGATATTTATTAAAAAAAAGCTTTTGTTTCATTGCTTTAATCAGCTTCAATGCATATCTGAGATTGGATTCCTCGAGGCATAACTTCAATGTGGACAACCCCAGGCTTCACTGCTGCCATTGAGGATACTACTTCGTAGCTTCTGTTTTGGAAGGCTCCAGATGCATACAGTCTGGCTGGTGCTGAACACCTCTAGCCATTCACACAGCTGAGATGAAGGACTCACTGTGGAAGGATGATTTTTGCAGTCCTCCAAAACTTGTACAGAACAAAGCAATGATGTAACGCTCTAATGATATGAGTCCACTTCACTGAAGTCATAATTGCACACTACTTATATAGGGATTCAAACGGTACACAAAGATTTACTCGAAATATTCTCTCTCCTCTCTCTCCCCTCTCCCCTCTCTCTCTCTCCCCCTCTCTCTCTCTCTCTCTCTCTCTCCCCTCGTCTCTCCCCCTCTCTCACTCTCCCCCCCATCTCTCTCCACCCCCCTCTCTCTCTCCACCCCCCTCTCTCTCTCCCCCCATCTCTCTCTCTCCACCCCCCTCTCTCTCTCTCCCTCCTCTCTCTCTCTCTTTCCCCTCTCTCTCCCCTCTCTCTCTCCTGTCTCTCAACTCTCAATTCAATATGCCAGTTGGACACTTAAAAATCCCTCAGTTCCTCATGGAGTTATTTATCATTCAAACCTTCCTGGGCATTAATCAAGATTGCGGGAGAAGAGGACTTTATTTCCTATTCTGCCTCTTCCTTCCTGACAGGATCTTCAAAAAGTGTGAACAAGTAAAGAATGATGCACCTTTTAGCCTCATTGTTCTGAGTGGTCTGCAGGAGATTCTTGGGCTGCAAGCAAAGTCATGGCTTTGAGTATGCTCCTGCTCAGTGTGCTGTTGATGCCTTACTTTTGACTCCTATTGCCATAACTCAGTATAAGTGCTAACAGAGGTTGCCTGACTTCAGCTGGTGTCGGTGCTTCATATCAGTTTGACACTGTCTGAACAATCATTCCCAGGAAACCTATTGGTTGGGTGTAGCCAGCAACAGCTGAATTGGAGAAGTCAGGAGAATTCTGTTTGTAAAATAGCTGAGCTTATGAAGGCAAATTGAAAACATTGAGTTCCGGCAGACAGTGTGCATTGCCTGCAAGTGAAGCAATTTCTCTGTCACATCTTCCCGCCATTTTTACTCGCTTTAAAAAAACAATGTTTGCCTTATTCTGTGACTTAAATCCACAGCCCTATTGATCAGTGCATTACGTGGCATATAGCACTATTTTTGTAAATGTAACCCCTGCATTTGCTGTAACACTACAGGAGATCAGTCAGTATTGCTAGTAAAATGTCTTTGATACTAGTTATGCAGGATTATAGTTGGATCGCAGGTATGCCCTATTTCATTTTTTCACACTGGAGTGTTGCTTTGGGCTGCAGTAGAGTGCTAAAGTTTAGTTTGGTGACTGAGGAAACTTGAGGGTTAATTTCTGTCTAAAGTCTAGTCTTTCTTTAATTTAGTAATTAACTAAAAGTTGCTATTTGGGTTGGAAGAAGGTGAGTTTTAGGCCCACTTTAAAACAGGGTTTATACAGGTTCTGCTTGCAGCTACAACTAGTTAATTAGATAACTGGCTTAAACAGGTTTTCAGAGGCTAGATTCAGAGAGTGTAAAAACAGGCCACCTTACAGCGCTGACTTTGTCTGCACTGAAGTACTGCGTTGGGCTGCAGTAGAGTGTTTAGGTTGGAGTTTGGTGACTGAGAGAGTCGGTGGGAAGGGAATGATCCTTTGAGTATGGTCGGGTAAGTATTTACTACTTTTATCACTTATAGTTTTTAAAGTCTTATTTTGTGATTCATTGTTTGTAAGGGCTATATTCTGTGACAACGAGGAGCAGGGAAGAAGGGTCCTAGAGTAATTGATATTATTTGATGTTAAGTATCTTACAAAAGGTTTAGTTTAATTTAAAGGGGGTAAGTCATGGCAGGAGAGTTCAAAGCCATGGTGTGCTCCTCCTGCTCTATGTGGGAAGCCGGGAACATTTCCAGTGCCCAGGGCCAGCATGCGTGCAGGAAGTGTCTCCAGCTGCATCTCCTGGAAGCCTGGGTTTTGGAGCTGGAGCAGCGGTTGGGGACACTGTGGAGCATCCGCAAGGCAGAGAGTATCGTGGATAGCACGTATAAAGAGGTGGTCACACCGCAGGCTAAGAGTCCACAGGCAGGAAGGGAATGGGTGACCACCAGGCAGAACAAGAGGACTAGGCAGGCAGTGCAGGAATCTCCTGTGGCTATTCCTTTGCAAAATAGATATACCACTTTGGATACTGTTGAGGGGGAAATAGCCTCTCAGGAGAAAGCGGCAACAGCCAAATTTGTTGCACCGTGGAAGGAGTAAAAAGTGTGGGAATGCAATAGTTATAGGGGATTCAATTGTAAGGTGTTTCTGTGGCTGCAATCAAGACTCCAGGATGGTATGTTTCCTCCCTGGTGCTAGGGTCAAGGATGTCTCAGAACGGCTACAGGACATTCTGAAGGGGGAGGGTGAACAGCCAGTGGTCGTGGTACACATTGGTACAAACAACATAGGTTTAAAAAAAAGGGATGAGGTCCTAAAAGCAGAATATAGGGAGTTAGGAAGCAAGTTGAAAAGTAAGACCTCAAAGGTAGTAATCTCAGTATTACTATCAGTGTCACGTGCTAGTCAGAATAGAAATGGCAGGATATATCGGATGAATACGTAGCTGAAGAGACGGTGTGAGGGGGAGGGTTTCAGATTCTTCCGACATTGGGATCGGTTCTGGGGGAAGTGGGACTGGTACAAACTGGACGGGTTACACCTGGGCAGGACTGGGACTGATGTCCTAGGGGGAATATTTGCTAGAGTGGTTGGGGAGGGTTTAAACTAAAATGGCAGGGGGATGGGAACCTATGCAAGGAGTCAGAGGAGGGAGAATCAAGGACAAGAACAAAAGACAGAAAGGGGAATAAGAAAAGTGATAGGCAGAGAAATCAAGGGCAAGAATCAAACAGGTCCTCAGTGAAAAATAGTGGGAAGGGGACAAGGAATTTTAAAAAGACAAGCCTTAAGGCTTTGTGCCTTAACGCGAGGAGCATTCACAATAAAGTGGATGAATTAACTGTGCAAATAGATGTAAACAGGTATGATATAGTTGGGATTACGGAGACATGGCCACAGGGTGACCAGGGATGGGAACTGAACATCCAGGGGTATTCAGTATTTAGGAAGGACAGACAAAAACGAAAAGGTGGTGGAGTTGCATTGCTGGTTAAAGAGGAAATTAACACAATAGTGAGGAAAGATATTAGCTCCGATGATGTGGAATCTTTATGGATACACTAAGGGGCAAAAAACATTAGTGGGGGTTGTTTATAGACCCCCAAACTGTAGTGGTGATGTTGGGAATGGCATTAAACAGGAAATTAGAGACGCATACAATAAAGGAACTTCTGTAATTATGGGTGACTTTAATCTGCATATAGATTGGGCAAATCAAATTAGTAACAGTACCGTAGAGGAGGAATTCCTGGAGTGTATACGGAATGGTTTTCTGGATCAATACGCTGAGGAACTAACAACAGAACAGGCCATCCTTGACTAGGTATTGTGTAATGAGAAAGGAATAATTGGCAATCTAGTTGTGCGAGGTCCCTTGGGGATGAGCGACCATAATATGATAGAATTCTCCATCAAGATGGAAAGTGATGTAATTGATTCTGAGACTAGAGTCCTGAATCTTAATAAAGGAAACTACGATGGTATGAGGTATGAGTTGGCTATGATGGATTGGGAAATGGTACTAAAAGGAATGAGGGTGGATAGGCAATGGCAAACGTTCAAAAAGTGCATGGGTGAACTGCAACAATTGTTTATTCCTGTCTGGCACAAAAGTAAAGTAGGAAAGGTGGCCAAACCATGGCTTACAAGGGAAATTAGAGATAGTATTAGATGCAAGGAAGATGCATACAAATTGGCCAGAAAAAACAACAGACCTGAGAATTGGGAGCACTTTAGAATTCAGCAAAGGAGGACCAAGGGATTGATTAAGAAGGGAAAAATAGAGTATGAGAGTAAGCTTGCGGGGAACATAAAAACTGACTGTAAAAGTTTCTATAGGTAGGTGAAGAGAAAAATATTGATGAAGACAAATGTAGGTCTCTTACAGTCAGAAACAGGGGAATTTATAACGGGGAGCAAAAAATTGGCTGACCAACTAAATACATACTTTGGTTCTGTCTTCACAAAGGAGGACACAAATAACATAGCAGAAATGTCGGGGAACACAGGGTTTAGTGAGAGAGAAGAACTGAAAGAAATCAGTAGTGGTAGGGAAATGGTGTTGGAGAAGTTGATGGGATTGAAAGCCAATAAATCCTCGGGGCCTGATGATCTACATCCCAGAGTACTTAAGGAAGTGGCCCTAGAAATAGTGGATGCATTGGTGGTCATCTTCTGAGATTCTAGAGACTCTGGAACAATTCCTACAGATTGGAGGTTAGTTGATGTAACCCCACTATTTAAAAAGGGAGGTAGAGAGAAAACAGGGAATTATAGACCAGTCAGCCTAACGTCGGTAGTGGAGAAAATTCTAGAGCCCATTATAAAAGATTTAATAGCTGAGCACGTAGAAAACAGTGGCAGAATCGGACGAAGTCAGCATGGTTTTACGAAAGGGAAATCATGCTTGACAAATCTACTGGAATTTTTTGAGGATGTAACTAGTAGAGTTGATGAGGGGGAGCCAGTGGATGTGGTTTATTTGGACTTTCAGAAAGCTTTCGACAAAGTCCCACATAAGAAATTAGTGTGTAAAATTAAAGCGCATGGGATTTGTGGTAGTGTATTGAGATGGATAGAAAACTGGTTGGCAGACAGGAAATAGAGTAGGAGTAAATGGGTCTTTTTCCCTAAGGCAGGCAGTGACTAGTTGGGCACCACAGGGATCGGTGCTGGGACCCCAGCTATTCACAATATATGTTAATGATTTAGATGAGGGAACTAAATGTAATATCTCCAAATTTGCAGATGAGACAAAGCTGGGTGGGAGGGTGAGCTGTGAGGAGGATGCAGAGATGCTTCAGTCTGATTTGGACAAGCTGAGTGAGTGGGCAAATGCTTAGCAGATGCAGTATAATGTGGATAAATGTGAGATTATCCACTTTGGTAGCAAAAACAGGAAGGAACATTATTATCTGAATGGCTATAATTTGAGAAAGGGGAATGTGCAATGAGACCTGGATGTCCTCGTACACCCAGGTAAGCTGAAGGTAAGCATGCAGGTGCAACAGTTGGTAAAGAAGGCAAATGTTGGCCTTCATAGCCAGAGGATTCAAGTACAGGAACAGGGATGTCTTGCTGCAATTATACAGGGCCTTGGTGAGACCACACCTGGAATATTGTGTGCAGTTTTGGTCTCCTTATCTGAGGAAGGATGTTCTTGCTATAGAGGGAGTGCAGCGAAGGTTTACCAGACTGATTCTTGGGATGGCGGGACTGACACATGAGGAGAAATTGAGTCGGTTAGGATTACATTCGCTGGAGTTCAGAAGAATGAAGGGGGATCTCATAGAAACCTATAAAATTCTAACAGGGCTAGACAGGGTAGATGCAGGAAGGATGTTCCCGATGGTGGGGGAGTCCAGAACCAGGGGTCACAGTCTGAGGATATGGGGTAGACCATTTAGGACTGAGATGAGGAGAAATTTCTTCACCCAGAGAGTGGTGAGCCTGTGGAATTCGCTACCACAGCAAGTAGTTGAGGCCAAAACATTGTATGTTTTCAAGAAGGAGTTAGATATAGCTCTTGGGGCGAAAGGGGTCAAAGGGTATGGGGAGAAAGCGGGAGCAGGCTATTGAGTTGGATGATCAGCCATGATAATGAATGACGGAGCAGGCTTGAAGGGCCGAATGGCCTACTCCTCCTATTTTCTATGTTTTCTAAGTTTCTATGTTTTGAATATGAATCTTTAAAGATGAACCATTTGTACTCGAGCATGCTCTGCACAAATGGGCCTAGACATTACTGTTGAGCAGACACTCAATGTCTCCCAGTGACTTTCCTCTATCCACTGTTTTAAAGCACGGGACAACCTGTTCATTTTGAGTGGGTTAATGCCTCCGCTAAACAGTAGATAACTTAATACCAGAGAAATGCACTAGGCGTTTACTATTAACAGTGGTCGAGTGCTATAGTCTCTCGTTTGCAGCAGTCGACAAAAATTAGTGTGGGAGCCCAATTCACTCGGAAGAATTAATGGAACATTGAGAGGAGGCAGTGGCATAGAGGAATTATCACTGGACTAGTAATCCAGAAATCTAGGGTAATGCCCTGGGGACCAGGGTTGGAATCCCAATGCGACAGATGGTGAAATTTTGAATTCAATAAAAATCTGTAGTCTAAAGTCTGATGATGACAATGAAACCATTGCCGATTTTCCTAAAAACCCATCTGGTTCACTTTTAAGGAAATCTGATGTCCTTACCTGGTCCGGCCTACATGTGACTCCAGACCCACAGCAATGTGGTTGACTCTTAAATGCCCTCTGAACAAGGGCAATTAGGGATGGGCAATAAATGCTGGCCTCGCCAGTGATGCCCACATCCCATGAACGAGTAAATAAAATAAAAAAATGCATGTGACTACAGGTACAGGCCACAGAAAGGGGCAAAAGCTTTTAATCTAAATTAAAAGAAAGACCTTGCATTAACGTACCACATTATTACACCCTCAGGGTGTCTCAAAGTATTTCACAGCTATTTCACTACTTTAAAAGTGTAGTCACTGTTTTCTTGTAAACAAATTTAGTGATCAATTTATGCACAAGGACCCACAAAGAGCAGTGAGAGGGATGATCAATATTTGGTGTTGACTATGGCCGGGTCACCAAGGGCATTGCCTGCTCCTCCAATAGTGTCATGCAATCTTTTACGTTCATGTGAACAGGCAGATAGGAGCTTTGTTTCATCTCTGACAATGCTGCAATTTCTTTGTCCTGGACGGGAGCGATTATCTGCTCAAGTCTTAGAGTGAGGCTTAAACTCACAAACTCCAAGTTGAGGACACTAATCACTAAGCCTTGATGTTTCCTATCTTCAAGGCATTTCCTTTTTCTGCTTTCTTGAAATTAAACTGCATTGATTTTGGGTTTACTTCCAACATGTAGATTGACGGCTAGAGAGAGAATTTCTGTCTCTTAAGGACTCTGATGAGACATGATTGTGGGCAAATGATCTGACTTGCTTAAATAAACCAGTTGAATGTATGATTATCTTGTTGACCAGTGCATGAATACAATGCAATGTGTTCCGTGCTCGGTGACCCCTTTAATCACATTTTGGTTTAAAGTTGTAAGTTTCCTTTAAACTTTGTTCTTGGTTTTACAGCTGACCTGAATTAGGGGCTGTGCCTGATTTATCCCAATTTTGTTAATTTAGTTTAATTGTTTTGACTCTATAAGAGTTGCAATGCAATGTGTGGCAGCCAGAGGTGTTGCTCCGACAGTTATTAGCTAAAATTGTATTACGTGCATAGAGTTGGCATTTGAAATTTGTGAGAAAGTTATTAACAATTTTAGAAGACTTGTGAACTGAATGTAGATCTGCCAATTTTTGAGTCTGATTTGAAGAGAGAATTCCATTGCTCTTTCCTATTGTCATTCTGAGTAACAAGGTATTGCCTTTCTGTGATCTTTGTGCTTGTAATTTGTGCTGTTGGTTGAAAGATACTATGGCCCACGAGTGTCTGTTCCCTCAGTTCAGCGAAACAGCAGTTAACAAGTGCAACTGCGTCCACTCAGACCCTGGTTCTGTCACTCAAAAGATTTTTTTGGATCCTTGTTGCTGGCACTGTCTTCAAGGTTTTTGTTAGCTGTATAAAGAAAGGAAGACTCACATTTATAAATCACTTTTCATGACCACCAGGCATTTCAAAGCATCTTACAGCTGATGAAGTATTTTTGAAACAGTCAATGTTGCAATGTAGGAAAATCTTCTGCCATTGACCATGTAACAGCTAATCTATCATGGACTTTAAGGGAAGGCAGCACTTGCTGCATGTTGCAATGTAGGAAACTTGAAGCAAAATGCAAGATAAATCACGCCACTTTTGGAAGGAATGGGTAGGTTTGTGAAAAACCAATGACTGTAATGTCAGACACAATCTTCAACCCATTTCTCCCACTGAAGGAGCGTGACATGTGAAGTTGACATTCAGTGATGGTGGTACAGATTGGAGTGGACATGGAAGAAATCCGTGTGGTTCACCACCAGCTTGTTGCAGGCTTGCAATTGCTTCATGAACCCCAGTATGATAACTATCATTTAAGACTTTGCTGATGCACCTTTTTAGTTGTCCCAGTCATCTATTATTTGGTGACGCCTGTGCCCTTCTTCCAGGGATGTGCTTGTCGTTGATGAAGTGCCATTAAGCAAAGCAACACGACTTTCTGATTTGTGCAAAAATTATACACTCATTGATGTTAACAACATGTGAAATATATCCAGGTTTGATGCAGGAAGCTTAGAGACTCCAAGATCACAAGATTGGACTGTGCACTATACTGATTGATAACAGTTGTGTAAATATTTTAGCTCTATCCTTTGGATTAAGATATTAAAAATAGATGTTTCAGATGCCCAACACATTGCGACCTTATGAATACAGTCACTCCGCAGTTTGAGGAATGCTAGTGGGTAGAACCTAGCTGACATCCAGGGTGGAATTTTTTTGGGCATCGGGAGTCTCGCCTGCCTGCGGAAGAGCCAGCGCGATACTTGTATTGCTTCTTTTTCGGAAAGCCCGCCGAACCACAAGCCGATCAACAGCGGGTTGTCCCCTTGGAGTGAAAACTCGGGGTGGGGGGGCGGTGGTGGAAGTCTCGCCTTCCGTGAGCTGCTGGCCAATAGGAGGCCAGCAGCCCTTGTGCTCAGCGGTGCCAGTGAGGAGATGTGGCCATTGCCCGAAAGATAGGATAAGGATTGCAGAGCAACTCAGGCCACTGGTAAGTAGTGTGATAAGGTTAAGGTGGGGTGGGGGTGTGGTTCAGGTGTTCCACAGGGTGGGGGTCATGGGGAGAGGGATTATAGGGGGGCCGACAGCAAGAGCAGGGAGGTGGCGCTCAGAGGGGCCAATCCTTCCTGATGCCCTGTCCCTCGATCAGGCACCGGGTGTCAAACCCCTCACCCCCAGCCCCGTAGAGGTGACATGCTGGCCGCACAGTTTTACCTGTCGTGCGCACCGCATGGTTACAGCCCCACCTGCAGCTGGGTTAATACCAGCGGTAGCAGGATGAGGCCCTTTAAATGGTCATTCATTGGCCACTGAAGGGCCTCAGTTGGCAGTGGGGTGGGAAGGTTGACCATGGCTCTTCCTGCCCAGAACTTAATTCTGGCAGAGATGGGAAGACGGGGGGCTTCTGGTAGGTCACCACACCCAATGAAGTAAATGCCCTTCCCGCCTCTGAGCTCGCCAGCACCAAGAGCACATGAGTCTGGCCCTCATGTCGATATTGTAGGCCCCAAGGCCTGGTAGAGCATAACCAGCCTTTGAACAGAGCTCCTTCTAACCTGCTTCAATATTGCGGTTTCAACTCAACTTCGGATGAACAAGTTCTGCCTTTCTGGCTTCCTCTCTGGGCAAGATTGATGAAACCACACCAAACAGTGACCACTTTTGTGTTCTGAGCCAGTCCACCAGCAGTAGCTGGATTTGAAGCCACTCACTCATTCTGCTTACAACCCCTCCTATCTGGTAGAGAGAGAAAATCTCAGCACATTGTCAGTCTGTGCTGGTTTTTAAGTATAGGCCTCACATACAAAAGGAGCATGTGGTAATCCCCTGCAATATTTCTAAATAATAGTATTGTAAGTGTCCATCTAATATATGACAATATTAAGGATAAGCTATAATGATAATAAGTCTGAAAGACAATTGTACCAATTGCTTAATTTTTTCAGGATCACGGCACCATTTTTTTTCAATAAATGACTTCATTTCTACAAGTTTAGCATAAAGAGAGAAAATAACTTTCATTTATATAGCACCTTTCATAATGTTAGGATGTCCCAAAGTACTGTGCAGTTAATTAAGTACTTCATTATTGCAGTATGGGGAAAAATGGCAGCCAATTTGCGCACAGCAAGCTCCCACAAACAGCAATTAATTAAATGACTGAATGAATTGTTTTAGCGATGTTGATGAGGGATAAATATTGGTCAGGAAACTGAAAGAATGATCTGCTCTTTCTCAAGGTGCCCTAAAAGAGGGCAGACGGGTCCTTGTCACAAGTCCAACCTATTTAAAAAATGAAATAAAAACAAAAAGGGCTGGGAAAGCTCAGCAGGTCTGGCAGCATCTGTGGAGGGACAGAGTTAACGTTTTGAGTCCTTATGACTCTTCTATTTAAAAATGAAATGGGTTTACTCATTTCCGGACAGGGTAAATGGTGAGAAACTGTTCCCACTTGAGAACGTGGTGAACTGGGGGGCATAGATTCAAAATAATTGGCAAAAAGAGTGAATGTGATTTGAGGAAAAAGATTTTCACCTAGAGGGTGGTTGGAGTCTGGAAGAAACTTCCTGAGAGGAAGTGGTGGAGGCAGGTTCGGTCGAAGGTATTCAAAAGGGAATTGGATTGCTACCTGAAATGAGAGAATGTGCAAGACGCTTGGCCTAAATAACCAAGTGGTTATGGTACTGGGCTTGTAACCCCAAGATCAAGAGTTCAAATCTCACAATGGCGAACTATGAAACAATGTTACGGGGATAAGGCAGGAGAGTACAGACTTCATGGGCCGAATTGCCTCCTGCACTGTAAAGATTCTGTGATACTTGCACTGTCAAATACTTCAAAACTTTACTTCTACCACATGGCCACAAAGTACTTGTAATTATAAGTGTTAAAACTCTTTCAAACTGCATCAAACTTTTGGGTGTAAGTGCTCAGGATCTGCAATATTTCAAAATGTTACTTGTTCCGCTTCACTATTTAGATTGCTGACAGTGGAATTGAGAGTTTTCTTTGATACAAGACACAGACAGGCAAAGTTGAAAAGCTGTTACACCACAGAAATGCAAGATAAAAGCTAACTTTTTGTCTCGAAGGTCCCATGGAACAGATAAGGCTTTGCTACTCCAAACATTGTTTTGTGGTCAAACACTCCTGTTGTTTGCAATGGCCAGCACCACAAGATGATGACCTGTACAGCCTGACTCAAATTCTGGCTCCTCTCCCAAGCTGTGGTAATGATTTCCTTTGAACAAGTGTCTGACTAAGACTGCTTTTGTCCAGCTGCAAGGGTGCCATCTTGGAAATCTTTCACTTCTCTCCCCCCCCCACTGGCCACCACACCACCCCCACTTCCTGTTCAGCAAAATGCAGACTATGTCATAAGTCACAGATGTGGCAAGGATTCAACAGCTGGTCTGGAAATGAATGAGGCTTGGGCAGGACTCCGAATTAAAGACGCATGGGGCAGATTTTCTTGCTCTGGTGCCTGGGTTTGTGAATAGGACAACATCAGGGAGGGAAGGTCACAACTCTTAAGGGAGTCTGGATTATATTAATGCATTCAAGGAGAAGCGAGATAAGTATATGAAAGAGCAAGGGACAGATGGATATCTTGATGGGAGGAGATGAAAAGGGATAGAAGGATGAATGGCAAATGTGGCTGACCTCTGTAAATGGGCATATGATGCTTGCCAATCAGCTGTCCCTCTGTTTGCAGTGCCCTGGTGATTGGTTCACCCAGTGGCAGCAACAGGAATATCTATCTTGCTGGCCTTTGTGTTGTTCAGACAGGATCTTCCTGTCTAGTCTGAGTTAGCTACTATCGCAAAAGCAGCGGCTACTGTACGATTATTGGTTAGAGAAAGAGAGACAGCCTTGCCTTTTATATAGCACCTTCACAACCTCAGGACATTCCAAAGCACTTTGCAGGCAATTAAGAACTTTGGAAGTGGAGTCACATGTAGGGACGTACAACATGCAACAGTCAGTTTGTGCTGAGCAAGATCCCATAGGTGGCAATGCCCTAATGACTGGACCTGTTTTGAGGTATAGGTTGAGGGGATAAATTTTGGCCAGGTGACTCTGCTCTTCTTTGAATTCTTGCTGGGTAAAGCGATGCTGAGAAGAGGCGGACAAATCGTTGAAGGTACAAATCAACCATGGTCTTACTGAAAGCTGGAACTGGTTCGATGGTCTTAAGGGATTGATCCCTATTCCTGTGCAAACCTCACTGTGAAATATTTCAACATCATAAATTCTGCCAACTTTGTAATGTGAAAATTATTGCTCCTACATCTGTTTATTTGTCTTGTCCACAGGCATGAAGCTGATTTTTATAAGGGAATCATAAGGCAAAGCTGTAGTTGAAAAAGGCGAATCACCCGAAGCCACCTTTCTCGCTCTTCGCTCCTGATCTGTCACTAGGCCCAAAGATGTACCCTACCATCTTGTCTGCATGCTTTGCAGTGCATCTGCTGCTGGGACATTGTAGAGGTAAGGCCTCAATCTCACATTGCAATAGCACTGGGGACACTCAAACAAAGACACAGTCCATATACAATCGATGGTAAATGCATTACATATACACAATGGGTTCAGAAGGATACAACGCAACAAAGACACTTGTGATACAAAGTGGGACATTATAACCTGGCACAGTAGAAGCCAAACAGTTTTCAAAAGTTTCTGTCAATCTGGTACAATGCTTTGTACATCAAAGAAACCCCTGATACATTTGCATTGATATTGACTTTCACTTCATTGACAGTGCTGCATCTACACTATAGAACAAGTGTACAGAACACATCAATGAACCTTTTCATTAAATTACTTGGTGCACAATAATGTATGGATAGGATTGTATCGATACAAATTTGTATGAATACATTAATGCATATATTAATGCATTCAAGGAGAAGCGAGATAAGTATATGAAAGAGCAAGGGACAGATGGATATCTTGATAGGAGGAGATGAAGAGGGATGGGAGAAGGCTCATGAGGTGCTTAAACACTGACATGGACCTGTTGAGCCAAATAAACCTGTTTTTGTGCTGTAAATAATATATAGATTTGTATTAATGTATCTTATTAAGGAGCTTACTCCTGCCCACTTCCCAATTGAAGGAGAGGTTTGCCAAGCAGATTTTTCTGATTCTCTTTTAAAAAAAAATTATTTCATAGGATGTCACTGGCAAGGTGATGTTGCCTATTCCTAACTGCCCTTGAGAAGGTGGTGGTGCTGGAGTCCATGTGGTGTAGGTACACCCACAGGGCTGTTAGGGAGGGAGTTCCAGGGATTTTGACCCAGTGATAGTGAGGGAATGGTGATCTAGTTCCAAGTCAGGATGGTGTGTGGTTTGGAAGTGAACTTGTTGTTCCCATACATCTGCTGCCCTTGTCCTTCTAGGTGGTAGATGTTGCGGGTTTGGAAGTTGCTGTCAAAGGAGCCTTGGTGAATTCCTGCAGTGCATCTTGTAGATGCTACACTGCTGCCAGTGTGTTGGTGGTGGAGAGAATGAATGTTTAAGGTATGACTATGTCAGGCTGTTGGTTGAATAGTCTGTGGGGCATCTCTCACGCTTTTGCTAGCAAGGAGGACTTTGCAGGGTCAACAGGGCTGGGTGTGTGCTGCTGTCGGTGTGAGACTAATGCCTCGTGGTCCATCTGGTTTCATTCCTTTTTGACTTTATGGTGGTCTGATGCAGTTGAGCAGCTTGCTAGGCTGTTTCAGAGGGCAGTTAAGAGTCAGCCACATTTCTGTGGGTCTGGACTTGCGTGTAGACCAGACCAGGTAAGGACGGCAGATTTCCTTCCTTGAAGGACATTAGTGAACCAGGAGAGTTTTTATGACAGTCGATAGTTTTGTGGTCACCATTACTGAGATCAGCTTTCCTATCCAGATTTATTAATTGAATTCAAATTCCACCAGCTGCCATGGTGGGATTACTAGTCCAGTAACATCACCACTGCGTCTTGTGGCGTTGTGGTAGTGTCCCTACCTCTGGGCCAGAAGCTGCAGGTTTGAGTCCCGCTTCAGCACTTGAAGGCCACAGAGGGTGTGTTTATAACATGGCCAAACAGGTCAGTTATCAGCCTGTAAATCCTTCCAACACGCCTGTTGACAGGAGGTAAAGAGTGGGAGAGTTTCCTGGTCAGCCTTACTGCAGCATGCAACAGCAAACCACTGCAGTACTTTGCTAAGCATAATCATGGACCAATCCAATGCAAGTCCATGGTCTCCAATGCCCTCTTAGGACATTGTACCTGAAAGAGGAGGAGGAACATTACACTATGCCACCGCATCCCCTAATTTTTCTGATAGCATAGCTTTCTTTCTGAATATACCAAAATGTTGGATAAGAAAAGATTGGCTTGCCCAACTAGTCCATCTTTCATAGTTGTGATGTTTTGTGCATCACAAACTAAACACTTCCTACACCAATGTAATCTCCTGGGAGGGTAGAAAGCAGAAAAAAAACAAGCTCAAGGCTTGTGAACCAGAAAACTCCCCTCTGGTTGTTTGAGGAGATTGAAGTTAGACCAGGGGATCATGTAGACCATGGCTTCTCTAGATCCACCTGTACCAATCTCTTGTATGGCATGACCCCAATTCTATTAGGAACCAGTACAGCACTCTTGGAGGTATTCAGTGAATCTTCACTCACCGCACAAGCTGGGAACTTGTTTTGTAGCTCTACTATTCTCATCCTAATGAATAACC
Source organism: Carcharodon carcharias (assembly GCF_017639515.1). Lineage (NCBI taxonomy): Eukaryota > Metazoa > Chordata > Chondrichthyes > Lamniformes > Lamnidae > Carcharodon > Carcharodon carcharias. The sequence goes on along the minus strand of NC_054498.1, from coordinate 16,751,191 downwards.
TGTCATGGTAGTGTAGTGGTCATGTCACTGGACTAGTAATCCAGAGGCCCAGGAAATGCTCTGGGGGACATGGGCTCAAATCCCACATCCAATGAATAATTCTGGAATGATAGCTAGTGTTAGTGATGGTGACTGTGACAACTATTGTAAAAACTCACCTGATTCACTAATGCCCTTTAGGGAGGGAAATCTGCTGTCCTTACCTGGTCTGGCCTTCATGTCACTCCAGACCCACAGCAATGTGGTTGACTCTTAAATGCCCTCTGAACAAGGGCAATTAGGGATGGGCAATAAATGCTGGCCTGGCCAGCAACGCCCACATCCCATGAAAGAATAAGTGTACGTTAGCTCTGGTTCTCAGTGTCTTGTACCTTCATCACTTTATAAACCTGATACAAAATACCCCTGTGTCTACACTTGTCTAGAATATACAAATGCAGCTTTTAAAAAGTGTAGTGTTTCACACTGGAATCAAATATACTGATCCTCCTCCAATCCTTTTTTACAGCCTCAGTATCACCGTCATGTCTGCATACCAAAACCTCTAAGGCAGTAAAGGGCAAAGGGAGACTTGGCAGATTTTGGAATGCTAATAGTACTTCCTGCATAGTTAAGTTAGAACACCCATCGCAAGGTTTCTCTTCAGAAATCCCTGTGGGGAATAGAAGCTCATGTCCAGGAAACCTTGAATTCAGATAGGTTTTGCTGATAAATTCCCTCCGTGACAATTTAATAAACAATGATTCATGGTCATTTGGCAGCACAGAACTTGAGTATTGTTGAAAGAGGACACATTTGTCAGAGCTTTTCATCTTGCACTCATCAGGACAATTCACAAGAATACCAAATGTAAAGGGAACAACAGCTTCTCAGCATGAAAAGAGAGCTGATTGGTTGGCAAGTGGAGTCTGATTGGTGGAGGCGTTGCATTGGGCAATGGACCAGTTAAATGATGACTGACAATTAACTGCCAAGCTTTATTTAAATTCAGACCAGACAGGTTGACTCAGATTGATCAAGGCATTGGCCTGGGGAATGAACCAGAGAATGGCTGTCACCTATTTTGTTTAGTTGAAAAAGGCATAATGTATGTACATGTTCTTTTTTGTCAGCAAAGAACAGGGCCCTGTGTGTTAATATATGTAGCTTCTAGCACGTGTAAGTGAGCCACATTATGAGTCTGACAATCTTAAATGGCTTGTCAGCATAATTCTTAGGGCACTCAGGACATGTTTAGCAAATGTTGTCCAATCACGGAATCACATCTAATGTTGGAAACAATGTTTTGAGTTTTGCAAGCGCGGATTGGTGGGAGTATCGTTGGTCCCTTGCCTGCTGTGAACAGACAAAGGGACGTGCTGTTTGATTTCTTGGTTCCTCTAACTCTTCAGAAAGCACAAACATGTGTGAGTTCATAATCCTGTCTCGTTGCTCCCATACAGGATACATACAAACCTATGAATTAGGAACAGGAGTGGGCCATTCGGCCCCTTGAGCCTGCTTCATCATTCAATAAGATCATGGCTGATCTCCACTTTCCTGCCTACTCCTGATACCGATTGACTCCCTTGTCAATCAAGAATTTATCTAACTCAGCCTTAAAAATATTCAATGACCCTGCCTCCACTGCTTTCTGGGGAAGAGAATTCCACAAACTGACAACCCTCTGAGAGGAAAAAATTCTTTTTGTCTCTGTCTTAAATGGGAGACTCCTTATTTTTAAACTGCGTCCCCAAGTTCTAGTCTGCCCCATAAGGGGAAACATCCTCTCAGCATCCACCCCAAGTCCCCTCAGGATTTTGTATGTTTCAATAAGATCTCCTCTTATTCTTCTAAACTCTAGCCGATACAGGCCCAACCTGTCCAACCTTGCCTCATAAGATAATCCCCATCCCAGGAATCAGTCGAGTGATCTTTTTCTGAACTGTTTGTAATGCTATTATACACTTTCTCAAGTAAGGAGACTAAAACTGTACACAGTACTCCAAATGTGGTCTTTCCAGTGCCCTGTACAGCTGTTGCAAAGCTTCCCTGCTTTTACATTCCATTTCTCTTGCAATAAATGACAACATTCCATTTCCTTTCACTCACTTCCTGTCCCTGCATGCTAACTTTCTGTGATTCATGTACCAGAGCAGCCAAGTCCTTCTGTATGGCAGAGTCCTGCAATCTTCCTCCATTTAAATAGTGTTCTGCTTTTCTACTCTTTCTGCCAGAGGGAACAAATGCACATTTTCCCTGATTATACTCCATCTGCCAATTTTTTTACCCACTCTCTTAATCTATCTATGTCCCTCTGTGGTGCCCTATATATCCTCCTCACAACTTACTTTCCTACCTATCTTTGTGTCATCAGCAAACTTAGCATCTGTATGTGACATGCCTCTAAACCATAAGAGATATAACCAGTCTCATATACATAGCTATGGCACTTATAACATTGAAATAGCAATTTATTACCAATTACGGGAAGAATTCCTGGTGTTGAGTAGTATTACTATATTGAAGATCTTGTGATAAGACTTTAAAAAAATAGTAAAGTTGTAGCAACACCTTGAATTGATGTCATACGTGTTTAATGCTTAGCAAGTTCCAATGGGTTTCGCAAAGAGAACAGGTCAGATCACAAGTAAACAAGCCATTGGAGGAGAAGTTAGGAGGGGTGACCGAAAGTTGGCTTGGGAAGATGGATTCTGAGAAGGTTTTTAAAGGTAGAGATGTGTTTTAGTGTTTTAAACTTAAATAGAGGTAATAACAAGGGTATGAAGACAAAGCTGGCTAAAGTGAAGTGGGAAACTTGATTAAGGGGTAGGTCAGTGGCGGACAGTTAAGGAGCTATTTCATAACACTCAGCAAAGCTAGATTCCAGTGAGAAAGAAGGACTGTGAGAAAGATGCAGCATCTGTGGTTAACTAAGGAAGTTAAAGATAGTATCAAATTGAAAGAAAAAAGCGTACAATTTAAAAACCAGCAAAAAAAAAATGACAAAGTAAAAATAAGGAGGGAGAAATTAGAGTGTGGGAGAAAGCTGGTTAGAAATATAAAGACGGATAGCAAGAGTTTCAACAAATATTTAAAAGGAAAGAGTAACTAAATTGAGCATTGGTCCTCTGGGGAGAGAGTCTGGGGAATTGATAGTGGGAGATAAAGAAATGGTGGAAGCGTTGAACAGATATTTTCTGTCTGTCTTCGCTGCAGAAGACACAAATAACACCCCAGAAATGATTGTAAATCAAGAGGTGAAAGGGAGAGAGGGAGTTAAAACAGTTACAATCACCAGGGAAAAGGTGCTGAGAAAACTATTGGAACTAAAGGCTGACAAGTCCTCAGGACTTGATGGACTTCACCCTAGGGCCTTAAAAGAAGTGGCTGCGTAGATAGTAGATGCATTGGTCATAATTTTCCAAAATTCCCTAGTTCCTAGGAAGGTCCCATCAGATTGGAGAATAGTGAATATAACTCTTTGGTTTAAGAAAGGAAGGAGACAGAAGGCAGGAAACTACAGGCCAGTTAGCCTAACATCTGTCAGAGGGAAAATGCTATTAAGGAGGTTATAGTAGGGCACTTAGAAAATCTCAAAGCAGTCAGGCAGAATCAACATTGTTTTGTGAAAGGGAAATCGTATTTGACTACTTTATTACAGTTCTTTTTGAGAAAGTAATAAACATTGTGGATAAAGGGGAACCTGTGGATGTTGTGTACTTGAATTTCCAAAAGGCATTTGATAAGGTGCTGCCTCAAAGGTTATGACACAAAATAAGAGTTCATGGGGTAGAGGGTAGCCTATTATCATGGATAGAGGATTGGTTAGCTAATAGGAAGCAGAGAGTAGGGATAAATAGATCATTTTTGGGTAGGCAAGCTGTAACTAGTGGAGTGTCAGAGGGATTAGCACTGGAGCCTCAACTATTTACAATCTATATGAATGACTTGAATGAAGGGACCGAATGTATGGTTGCTAAATTTGCTGATAACACAAAGATAGGCAGGAAAGGATAAGCTTTCAAGAGAACATAAGGAGTCTGCAAAGGGATAAAGATAGGTTAAGTGAGTGGGCAAAAATTGGGTAGAAGGAGTATAATGTCAGAAAATGTGAACTTGTCCACTTTGGCATGAAGAATAGAGAAACAGTATGTTAATTAATGGATAAAGATTGCTGAACACTGGTACAGAGGGATCTGGGTGTCTTGGTACATGAATCACAAAAAGTTAGTATGCAGGTGCAGCGAGTGATTAGGAAGGCAAATAGAATGTTGTCATTTATTGCAAAGGGAATGGAATATATAAGGAGGGATGTTTTGTGGCAGTTATACAGGGCGTTGGGCAGACCATATCTGGGGTACTACTTCTTACTTAAGAATTGCATTCAAAGCAGTTCAGAGAAGGTTCACTCAATTGATTCCTGGGACGAAGGAGTTATCTTATGAGAAACTATTAGACTGGATGGAATGAGACGTGATCTTATTGAAACACAAAAGCCCCTGAGGGAATTTGACAGTGTGGATGGGAAAGACTAGAACTTGGAGAGGCACGGTTTTAAAATAAAGAGTCTCCCATTTAAGACAGAGATGAGGAGAATTTATTTTCTCTTCATCAGGTGGTGGAATTCTCTTCCCCAGAGAGCAGTGGAGGCCAGTCATTGAATATTTGTAAGGCTGAGTTAGATAGATTCTTGATTGATGGGGGAGTCGAAGGGTATAGTGGATAGGCAGAATGTGGAGTTGAGGCCACAATCAGATCAGCCATGCTCTTGTAGAATGGTGGAGCAGGCTCAAGGGGCTGAATGGCCTACTCCTGCTCCTGATTCATATGATCCTATGAATGAGAATGAATGCAGAGAGACTTGGGGATGGAATTACAGGGAGTACAATGGACATGAGTATTACAGGTAATTAGATGTGGTTTTGTGGAATCTTTCTTATTTTGACACTTGGGCTGATGATATCACAAATCAGTACAGATTTGTTATGCTGCTGCATTTGTGTCAGTGGGAAATGATTTTGGGGACTCTTAGGCTCCAGAGTCAGCTTCTGATATCAGTGTGAACACAATAAATTGAAGTGATGCCAGAGACTATTTCATCGCGTGGGGTGTGACTCGAGTATGCTACAAGATGTGCTCGGGCCAGGTTTAGCATCTCATGGACACTTTAATAAAGGTAGCACATTTCACATTATGACCCTCCCACTATTATTCCCTAAATCTCTTTCTCCAGAAGATTGGGTATGTGTCCATGTGTTTGTATCCATGTGTCCGTGTGTGTGTGTGTGTGTGTGTGTGTGTGTGTGTGTGTGTGTGTTTGTCTGTGCATGTGCCTGGTTGTCCTTGTGTGTATCTGCATGCCCTTTGTCTGTGTGTGGGTGTTCATGTATGAAATACACGTTCATGTATGAGGTTCTTGTGCCTGATGTGTGGAATATCCTTTTCCAACTGAACAACTTGCCAAGGCTCCATTGACAGCACCTTCTAGGTGACCTCTGCACCTAGAAGGACAAGGGCAGCCGACATATGGGAACACCACCACCTGCAAGCTCCCCTCCCCCTCCAAGTCACACATCATTCCTGACTTGGAACTATATCGCCATTCCTTCAGCATCGCTGGGTCAAAATCTTGAAACTGTGGGTGTATCTACACCACATGGACAGCACAGTTTCAAGAAGGCAGCTCACTGCCCCCTTCTCATGGATAATTAGGGATGGGCAATAAATGCTGGCCTAGCCAGCAATGCTCACATCCCCATGAGTGAATTAAAGAAAGTTATAAAAGGCAGGTCTTGCTGATTTATCAGGCAGCAATTTCATCTGTCTTCCTCTGTCACAACAGTGCAGCTGCTGCCAGAAATAAAAATGATGCTGTAGTTTCGATGGTTTTTTGTGTTGTTTTTCAACTTGGAAATAATTCCCTGGCTGTTATTGCAGCTTGTTATCAATCATCAGATTGCACTATTTGCAGTTATAACGACTCACAACTGTAGATCCTCCGCCTTCAGTCCCTGTTGACTTTGCTTTCCTGACCTTAACCAAGTTTCCAGTTCTGTTTTAAGACCACAGTGTATTTTATAAGATGAAGCATAATGGAGGGCAAAGGCTGACTGAAAGGCTAGATTCCAGGCACCACTCGTAAATCAGTCGAGCTTTGTTTCTGTGGTCAGTGACTCTTTTTGAATCCCTCAATTAAAGAAATCCCATAACGTTCACTTTGGTTGCCTGTAATCCCAGTGGGTTTTTCATGCTTATCCAGGGTGTATTTTCCCCAGTTTGCTAATGCTAGTTCTAAAATAAGAATTGGTGTGAGAACAAAGCTAGCTTTTTCTCTCATATAGCTTTTTCTCCTCATAGTTCATTGTGAACGGAAGAAAATATTTTCCAGTTAAATCCTGGCCAAATTCATTCACTTGATTTTTCCAACAATAGATTTGATAGGATAGGTAGGGAAAGACAGTTTCCACAAATGGGGGATGGGGGACCATTGACTAGTGGACACAGATTTTGGAAAATTGAGTGCTCCAGAGCTGGAGATAGAGACAACCATTTATTTTTACCTAGTGATTTATGATCTGGATTGTATTTGCTGCAAGAAGAGTCAAAAGCAGAATTCAAAAGGGAATTGGATAAATACCTGGAAAGGAGAAAATTTCAGGACTGTGGGGAAAGAACAAGGAATGGGACTAATTGGATAACTCTATCAAAGAGCCAGCACAGGCTCGATGGGCTGAATGTACTCGCCGTGATTTACCTAGGGAAGGGATAATCCATAACAGAAAATACATGGCTAGGTTTTCTAAGTTATCCTTTAATTCATGTTAAAAAAAAAATAGAATTTCAGATCTATAAATAACCAAGAAAAACCTTAATAAACCAGTAAGAAAACCATCCCCTGCAAATGCCTCAATTCTGCCTGTCCCTCTTGCAATTATGGGAAAATAAACTGGTTGCGGAGACACATATATGTCACCAGAGCTGAATTGCTGCCCCCTTATGTCTCACCACAACTGCTGACTTCCATTATGATACTGGGTGGAATCATCCCAGATTTGCACTAAGTGTGGTAGTGAGCCATTTTACGCACCCTCCCCTGCAACCCCCTCCCCCCCCCCAAGCTGCAATGGCAGTTTCTTGTGCTGTGTTGTCCAAAACCCACTGCATTAATTATGCATTCGCGGGAAACACTCTGTTTCCATGGCGGGCAGGCTCTGATTCGCCCATCAAGCCATCACCTCTTCGCCGCTTCATGACGCCAGACGCCACATTTAAAATACAACGAGGTTCCCGACCTCCCGATGGTGGGAACTGCGGCCCACCATCAATGGGCTGAGCCGGTGGTCACAAACTGATTTCATGATGTTGCGAAACCGCTTTTTGGCCTTCTAGCCATATTGTCCACTCCCACCGCCAAGCAAGTGCGTGTGTGTGATTTAACTGAATTCAGGACAGCTGGTCTGGAGGCTTTGACTCATCAGAAGAAGCTGTGTTTGAAATGCTAAAGCCTAGATGCTTGGTATTGGCAGGTCATTCTGCCACAGAGTCCAGTCATGTTCTTACTTGACGTTGGTGCAGCTTCCAGGCAGGGGTCTCCGGAGACCGGGCGACGAGTATAAAATCCAGCTCTGATTTTCTTCCACATCTCCCCTCTTCTTCACTGAGACCAATTCTAGACAACTGCAGCCTTAGCTAAGACATGCTTACTCACCACGGGCCCAGGGTTGAAGTTGGGACCTGCCAAGTCTCTTTGGCTCAGTCGCACATGAGGGTGTAGTGCATACTTGCCCACGATATTGTCAGGAGAATGATGGGCAGCAGAGGGGGGAGGAAATGAATATGGGAAAGAGAGGGCATAACATACACATGTTGAAAACAGCAATAGTTGACATTTACTTTGAACAGTTGAGAACAGATAGACTCGCACAACTACAAGTTGAGAGGTTTGACTTGTGCTCTCCTTCCTTACTGTTGGCTGACTATTTCATATCTGTCTATCTCACCTCTTTGGATTGTACTGATTCCCTTAATATTCCTTGGCATCGGTGGCTCAGACTTGGGCATGTTCCTTTGTTGCCTTGTTTCAGTTCTATCTTCATTGCCTTGGCCAGGTCCTTGTTTTTAGCTGTTCATTCACTCCTGCGGACATGGAAACATTTGGCTCTTCCACTTATTTATAAAAGAAATAAAGCTACTATCAAGGCTGATATTGCATCCAGCAATTGCATCAAATGCTTCTTGACTTTTAATTGGAGACATTGACCAGTTTTATATAATTCTCATGCTCAAATCCCCTATAGTCTTGCCACCCCTTCTGCCCGTAACCTCCGCTCACTCTACAACCTTCCAAGATCGCTGCATTCCTCCGAATCTGGCAGCTTGTCCACTACCTGTTCCTTTTATTGCCGTCAGCTGTCTCGATGCTAACTTTGGATCTCCCTCTACTGCTCTCCCTCTCTCTCCTTTTAAGACACTCCTTAAAACCTACCTCTTTGATCTTTTGGTGACCTGTCCTACTGTTTCCTCCTTTGCCTCAGTGTCGATTTTTGTTGGATTACGCCCCAGTGAAACACCTTGGGACATTTTACTATGTTAAAAGCGCGGTACAAATGCAAGTTGTAAATGCACCTGTTAAAATGGCGCAGAAAGGAATTTGATAAGAGTGTGTAAGCTTTTAATGTTTTAATACTGGCAGCAGTAATTTCTATCCTTTCAAGGCATACAAATATAAGCATGTACACACTCATGGATGGCCTGTATCACAGAGGTTACGGACAGGAGTGGTAAGACTATAGAGGATTTGAGCATGAGAATTATATAAAACTGGTCAATGTCTTCAATTAAAAGTCCAGAGGCATTTGATGCAATTGCTGGATGTAATATCAGCCTTGATAGTAGCTTTACTTCTTTTATAAATAAGTGGAAGAGCCAAATGTTTCCAGGAATGGATCAACAGCTAAAAGCAAGGACATGGCCAAGGCAATGAAGATAGATCTGGATCAAGACGAGCAAGGAACATGCCCAAGTCTGAGCCATCGATGCCAAGGGATATTAAGGGATGGCTTGCTTACAGTAAATTGGATGATGTGCTGTTGTAGCACAAAGGGGCTGTGTGTTATCCCATTGCTAAGGCAGAGTGGTATTTAGATCTGCCTGCCCCTTTAAGCTCCAATGTCTAATTGTTATGAGTAAATGTGGTTGGGAGGTCAGAATTTGTTGCTGTGGGAGATGTGCAGTTGGAAAATTCCCGTACATTTCTGGCTCCAGGTCAGGCAAAGGAAAACCAACAGGCAATGATCGACGTTCCTTCCCCTTGAAGCTTTTACACTTTACACTTTTACAAGATATTCAAAGTGCAATGGATTCTCTCTAAAGCTGGTTGCCCTCTGACATGGGTGTGAAATATCGCTCAGCATTATTTCAAAGAGGAGGGGAATTATTCCCCCCCCACTGTGTTCTGGCCAATATTTATCCCTTAATCAACAGCACAAAACCAGATTACCTGACGATTTATCACATTGCTGCTTGTGGGAGTTCGCTGTGTGCAAATTGGCTGCTGCATTTCTTACATTTACGCCGAGAACGGTGGGAAGGAGTGAGAACACAGAGGGGAATAAAGCAGCACAGGAGAGAGTGAGAATTCACTCCGAGAACGGCGGGAAGGAGTGAGAACACGGAGGGGAATAAAGCAGCTATTCCACCGGGAGCCGGTCTGTGGGTTCAGGGCCTGTGTTCAGAAAGAAATAGCGAAGTGTGACATCATAGGGAAGCAGATAGATGATTGGCTGATGAGCATTTCCTATTTTAGCTAAGTTAGGGAATAAACTGGTAAATCTTACCTTTCTTTTCCTTAAGGTAAGACTTATTACTACTAGTAAGGTGTATAAATTATTAGTGGTTTATTGGTATTGGTCAGGTATATTAATAGTAAGGTTTATTAGTATTGGCGAAGCTTTATTAGCAGTAGTAAGGTTTATTAATAATGGCACGGTTATTAACAAATGGATAAAGAAATGACAGGGCTGCACCCGACCTTTAGAGTGCACATCCTGTGCCTTGTAGGAACTCCAGGACACTTCCCGTGTTCTGGATAACCATTTGTGCAGCAAGTGTTGTCAGTTGCAGCAGCTGGGATCACTGAGCTGCACCTGTGAGGTTGAGAGCTTTGTGGATAACATGATTATATATGTGGTCACCACACAGCTTAACAGTATATAGGGAGAAAGGAAATGGGTGATGACCAGACAGTCAGGTAGAAACAGTCAGATAGTGCAGAAGTCTCCTGAGTACATCCCACTCTCCAACCAGTATCCAGTTCTGAATACTGATGAGAGTGATGGTTCATCTGGGGAGTGTAGCCAGAGCCAAGCCCATGGCATCATGGGTAGCTTAGCCATGCAGGATGTAGGAGGAAGACTGGAAGAGCAATAGTGATAGGTAGGGAGGCAGTAGCACAGTGGTATCGTCACTGGACTAGTATTCCAGAGACGCAGGGTAATGCTGTGGGGAACCTGGGTTTGAATCCCATCAGGGCAGAAAGTGAAATTTGAATTCAATTAAAATCTGGAACTAAGAGTCTAATAATGACCATGAAACCATTGCTGACTGTTGTAAAAACCCATCTGGTTCACTAAGGCCCTTTAGGGAAGGAAACCTGCTGTCCTTACAGGGCTCTTAAATGCCTTCTGAACAAGGGCAATTAGGGATGGGCAATAAATGCCGGTGAAAGAATTTTTAAAAATTTAGTTAGAGGAATAGAGTTCAGTTTTGTAGCAGCCAGAGGTGCGAGCCTCTCCTTAAACCATGTTGACATACCTGCTGCTTGGATGCGATGCCAGTTGCTTCTGACATAACAAGCAGTGCCAGAAGGATTTGCAAACGCTTTGTCCCAGTGACCAGCGAGAGCTCGCTGTGTGATAACGCTGTGCTATAGTGCTGCTTAAAATCAGAACGTTTCAGTAATAGGAGCTGCCCTATTTAATTTGCTGTAAAATATTCCTTATAATTACCCACTTTAGCAGGTGGTGGGAATTAGCTAATGGTCTGCTGTGCAGCTGTTAATCAATGAGTTACCATAATTTATTTAAAGACATAATGGTTGTCAGATGTGAAGGATACAGGGCGTCACTGCCTCAGGCTGAGAAATGGCTTCTCACTTTGGATGGATTCATTTGTAAACTTTCTAAAGAGGGAATTGTGGAATTCGTTTGTTGAGAGGGGTCAGGGCCGATTTACACCCCGCTCCCCCGAACGATTTATAAATCCCTTGCTGTAAATTATTTCTTCAGCGCTCGGAGTGGATGTGAAAGATTTGACACTTTTTTTTGCTGGGCTTTTCAGAGAATGTTTTCAGCCAGAAGGGAGGATGTGACCTGTCGCTCTCTGAGTGACTTCACTTCACTTGGTCCCACTCCCCTCTGTTTTCCCAGCTTATTCTTCGTTTCTGGTTTCGGAGTTGATATTTCGTACACGTTTTCCACATGAACCCCAGACAGTGAGTGACAGCAAGCTACTCAACCTTGGGCAGTTATCACTATGGGATCTGACTGTGCCTGTACGTGACATGCGCAGCAGGACTCCGAATTTCATATCAAACAGGCTCAGTAAACCTAATGTTAACCCGTAGGTTTTCACTAATTCAAAAAAGACAGAAAAAGCCTGCATCTTATAGCACCTTTCAGGACCTCAGGACACCCCTCTGTGCTTTATAGCCAATTAACTACTTTTGTATGGAGGTCCTTTAGTCCCTGATGGGGGTGGGCATGGACATGGAGAAAGGTGGGCACGAAATTTCGAGCTGTCGGCCGGTTTGCCAGCGCCATCCCACCTTGTGCCATTTTCGAGGAAGCAAGATGGGACGCAGGAAGGTCAGCCTGTCCACAAGGGGAGGGTGTAGCCAATTAAGGACAATTTAAAGACCTATGGTCAGAGGCTGCCTGGAATTTTCCAGTTGGCTTCCGGATCACTGGATGCCGAAGGGACCAGGCCAGCTGTCTGATGGCGGCTTCCTGTTGGCAGACCAGGGTACCAGTGCTCTGGGCAGGCTCTGAGGCCTTCCCAAACTGCCTGGCCTCAGTTCCAACTGCAGGTCGCCTCGTGGAGGAGTTCGCTATTCCACTATGGTGGCTTGGCTGCTGAGCCCCCTGGTTGGCCCTCCAGCTTTGAGAGCCCGCCCGCCTGCCCTCTGACCGCTAATTGGCCAATTCGGGGAAAATCACTGCTGGGTGTGGGATTGTGACCCCCCCCCCCATTTGACCCTGGTGTCAGGTCCCAACCCAAAGGGCAAAATCCTGCCTCGCTGGCACAGTTGCCAAGTAGGAAAACGTGCCAGCCAATTAGCATAGAGAAAGGTCCAACAAACAACAACGCGATCAGGACCAGAAAATATTTTTTCTAAGACGTGAATGGAGAAAGAAATATTGTCCAGGAAGAACAGGAAGAGTTCCCAAATGAATGCAAACTATTCTGAGGGGCTTGAAAGTATTTTAACCACACAAGGTCATAGCCCATCAAAGAAAGCAGCCAGACAGTAGATGAGACGACCCAGTTTGGTGGTTGAGTGGGTGTTAGGGTGAGTCCTTTTACGTCTTCCACTTGAGTTTGTTTCTAACCCAATCTGGGATGAGGCTCTTGGGTGGCATGAGTTTTGGGAGTTCTAGCTGGTTTTCGTTGTCCCCAATTTGACAACGTCACTTGGGGCAGGCCACAAATTCTCCGCCCCCCCCCCCACACACTTTAAACCAGCTTATACTTCAACTCTTTCTTGGACTCAAACTCAAGTTCTGTCGAAGGGTCATGAGGACTCGAAACGTCAACTCTTTTCTCTTCCGCCGATGCTGCCAGACCTGCTGAGTTTTTCCAGGAAATTCTGTTTTTGTTTTGGATTTCCAGCATCCGCAGTTTTTTTGTTTTTATTTTTTTGTTTTTATCACAAATGCTTCTGTTGGGTGAAGTGGGTGTTTGAACAGGTGAAGTGAAGCATCTTTCTTTCCTGCTGGTGTTAAGGCATTGGGTAGAGCTTTCTCTTAGCCTGGTATTCAGGCTAAATATTTGGTGATGCTGGATGGAGAAACTGGAAAAGTGATCCAGCGAAACCCTTAGTTTTTCCAGCACAATATTTGGCCTTCCCAAAGGAAATTGTATATTGGGGTGATGAACTGAATGGAACTTGAGCTCGCTCTGAATTTTAGGCGAGCACCTCCTTCTCAGCTCAAAAACTGAATTGCAACTTGAGCTAAATTGATTTCTGGTTGACAAACCGTCCGACTGCTGCTATATGAATGGCCTTTGGGAACGCATTCATCCATCGTCCTTTTTTAGTCAATGAAAATGCTTCTTGTCTCAACTGGAAACACTCAAGCAAGCACACATGCTGATGTGCGACAGAGGGTTGTAAATTTGAGCAGTTGCATCAAGACTTTGAGTGCAGGATCTTGGCTGTCTCATTAGTGTACTTCAGAGACGATGCTGTATTTGCATACTGATTTAACAAGGCAATTTCACTCAACAATTAAACAAGGCAATTTTAATTATCAGTTATGATTAGTTACAGATAATAACCAGACACTGAGTACAAAAGATGGCTATTACCCCAATCCTTTGGCAAGGGTTGACAAGTTGTCTGATTCACTCTGATTTGTAGTGGTTCCTGCTCTGCTCACCCCCACTAAGGCACTATTTTATATACTACCAACTCCATGAGATATCCATGTGACCATGACCTGATTCATTCTTGACCAATCAGCGGGGCTGCAGCCTTTATTGCCCATGTCTTCAGTTGGCTCCTCCCTGATTCTTTACAGCATTTTTCAGCAGAGACCAATTTAGGCAAGTTGGGCTACGTGTGATGGCAGGTGCCATTCCTTGGTGAGCCAGCAAACTAAAGTCCTGTCTCTCTGTTAGAGGGGCGTATTGTGAAAATGCTGCAGTTGGCACTCTGGAGGCACAAGCTTGGATGGGGTGGAGGAGGCTTGTTGCTCAACGTGCACCTTTCTTTTGGAAAGGGAGGGATTCTGTGTTCATCCAATGCATGATTTAGTTTTCAACGCACCATCGTTTGACATTTACCGCTTTGCAAACTGTAGTGTTTCTAGTGCTGCCAAGCTAAACCTACTCTAACTGATGTGAACGATCACAGATTCAGGCAACGGACACAACCTTTACAGCACAAAGCTTATCGGCTTTCCACCCACCCCCTTGCCGTTAATCACAGCTCCATGTCCAGCCACTTATCTTGGCTCAGATAGATAATATTAATAGGTTATTCACTGAATATAGAATGAGCAAGCATGAGATAGGGTTGCCACATGATGAAGCATGGTAAGGTCAGTGCTTTTCAGTACGAGGGAGTGCTGCACTGTTGGAGGTGCTCACAATCTACATGGCCAATGAGATGCTGCATTGGTAAAATGCCGTTTTATCAGTAAAATTAGGTTTGTGATAGGGGATTTATCACTTGCAAACAGAGGTTAGAGTATGGGAAAGGGAAAGAGTTGGGGGGGTGTGGTGGTGGGTGGGAAGTAACAGTTTATGATGTTATAAATGATCTTTCCTCAAAGTGGTTTGCAATTGTATTGCTTATATTTAGATTACCAGGTGAATGCAGACCATATGTGATTCTGAGGTTTCTATGTACAACATCACTACTGTGCATTTGAATAAAGAGAAAAGGAAGACTTGCATTTATACATCAGTTTTCGTGACCACTGGACACCTCCAAAGTGCTTTACAGCCATAAAGTAATTTTTGAAGTGTAGCCGCTGTTGCAGTGCAGCCAATCTAGGCACAGTGAACCCTCACAAACTGTAATGTGATAATGTGCAGATAATCAGTGTTTGTGATGACGATTGAGGGATAAATATTGGCTAGGACGCCTGGGATAACTCTCCTGCTCGTCTTCAAAATAGTGCCATGGAATATTTTCCACCCACCCAAGCAGGCAGATGGGGCCTTGATTTAATTTCTTGTCTGAAAGATAGCACCTCCAACAGTGCAGTACTCCCTCATACTGTGAGGACGGCTTTAAACTAAATTGTTGGGGTGGGGTGGTGGGAGTGACAGGGGATTTGGAAAGTTAAAGAGGAAGGACAAAGATAGTGATGTGGGTAATAATAACCAAAGTGTGACAGGAAGGGACAGAGCATACAAATACAAGAGTGCACCAGCAAATAAGCTCAGAGTAGGGAAAAATGATTTTAATAAAGGTAGAATTAAAGGCTCTTTATCCAACTGCATGCAACATTTGTAACAAGATGGATGGATTGATCGCACAAATATAAATAAATGAGTATGATATGATAGCCATTATAGAGACTTGGATTTTTAAAATATTTGTTCGTGGCATGTGGGTGTCACTGGCTAGGCCAGTATTTATTGCCCATCCCTAATTGCCCTTGTTCGGAGGGCATTTTTAAGAGTCAACCACATTGCTGTGGATCTGGAGTCACATGTAGGCCAGACCAGATGAGGACAGCAGATTTCCTTCCCTGAAGGACATTAGTGAGCCAGATGGGTTTTTAAGACAATTGACAATGGTTTCATTGACATCATTAGACTTTTAATTCCAGATATTTATTGAATTCAAATTCCACCATCTGCCTAACCTGGGTCCCCGGAACATTGCCCTGGGTCTCTGGATTACTAGCCCAGTGACAATACCACTACGCCATCGCCTCCCCACATTATAGGAAGGACGTGAACACATTGAAGAGGGTACAGAAGAGGTTTACAAGAATGGCCCCAGGGATGAGAAACTTCAGTTATGGATAGAATGGAGAGTTTTGGACTGTCCTCCTTGGAGAGAAGAGGGCTAAGAAGAGATTTGATAGAGGTGTTCAAAATCATGAGGGGGCTGGACAGAGTAGATAGGGAGAAGCTGTTCCCACTTGTAAAAGGATCAAGAACGAGAGGGCACAGATTTAAAGTGAGACAAAGCTTTCTCACAGAATGAGTGGTTCGAGTCTGGAATGTAGTGCCTGGGAGTGTGGTGGAGGCAGGTTCAATTAAGGCATTCAAGAGGGCTTTAGGTGATTATTTGATTAGAAACAATGTGCAGGGGTACAGGGAAAAGGCAGGGCAGTGCACTAGGTCATAATGCTCATTTGGAGAGATGGTGCAGACACGATAGGCCGAATGGCCTCCTTCTGTACCAATAAAATGTTGCGATGACTAAAAAATAATAAGAAGGGAGAAACTGTTGTATGAGGGAAAACTAGCAAGAAATATAAAATCAGACAGTAAAATCTTCTCCAAGTATATAAAAAGCAATAGTGTAGCTAAATTGGTCCCTTAGAGGGTGATCTGGGATTTAACAATGAGAAACGAGAGATGGAATTCCATTGTATGGGAGGGAGAGCAGTTTTTGAGTGGGCTCTTGGGCACTTGTTAAAATGTAAGCTGGACATCGAAGGACAAATTTTCCTTTCTGTAGCTTGAATGAGGAAGTGAAGCAAGGAAACAGTTACACTGGGATTTTCCACAAGAGCTGACACTGGGCACTGAAGTATGTGGTGGGGGGGGGGGGCGGTGAGGGGAAGCCTCCAGAGTTTGTCTCTTATATTCACTTTGGAGATATGGGCATCGCTGGCAAAGCCAGCATTTGTTGCCCATCTCTAATTGCCCTTGAGAAGGTGGTGGTGAGCCACCTTCTTGAGCTGCTGCAGTCCCTGTGGTGCAGCTACACCCACAGTGCTGTTAGGGAGGGAGTCCCAGGCTTTTGATCCAACTACAGTGTTAATGCATTGTTCTTACAAATCTCAAGACCGTAGAGAAAATAATGGGCAACTGAGAAAGTAAGAAAATAATTTTGAAGTCGCTCTTGTGAATCCATTTTGTAATTGTATGTTCTACAACCTATTCAGGGATACGTTTTATTGCAAATAATAAATAAAGCAGAAAATGCTGGGAAAACTCAGCAGGTCTGGCAGCATCTGTGGAGAGAGCAACAGAGTTAACGTTTCGGGTCCGTATGACCTTTCTTCAGAGCTTCTCTACCTTGAAGAGGTTTTGCTTCCGTATTTTTATTATTTGATGCCTGGCATTCTCTAACCTCGTGCATAAAGTGCTAATTACAGTGACATAGCTCGTGCAGCTTTAGTGTATGAATGAGCTGTTCATTACGGCGAAGTAAGACTGGGGATCTTTCACCTCTCAAACAGAAAGCTGAGAGGTGGCCTTTAAGATTGTGCCAGGTTTTGACGGGGCAGATGTCGAGTGAGTTTTCTGTGTGTGGCGAAGACCACAATTGCTGACCATAAATATGAGGGAGCCTCCAATGAATTTGATGAGGAACTCAGGAGAAACTTGCTTGCCCCGAGATACCACACAGAGCAGTTGAGGCAAATAACGTCGATGCTTTTAAGGGGAAGTTACATAGGCACATGAGGGAGAAGGGAAGAGAAGGTTGTGGGGATGGGTTTAGATGAAGTAAAGTGGGAAGAGGCTTGTGTGCAACATAGACACCAGCACAGACCTGTTGCTGAAAGGACTTATTTCTGTGCAATAAATAATTGGAGCCAGATATTTTTCGAGGAATTTCTGGTTAAAATTTCATGGTCTTTGCATAGAGGAGTCAGATTTCACAGGTTATGCACAGACCTTTTTATATCGAATCAGAGTTAGTTCCTTTCCCCGAGACCCTGCTGTTTCTACATCCCTTGCTGTAATCCCCTCCTCCCTCCCAAACCCACCCTCCTGGAGTATGGATGCCTCTGGAAGTCCAACAGCTCCAACCTCGTGCTTATCCACATTCGCTAACTACATCGAGCGCTCCAGGCTCTCTGCAATCGAAGAACAATACGTTTGTGAGAGAAATAATGGGCGGAACTTTCCCTTCGGGGACTGGAGTGCCCGTGGGGAGGGCGGGAACGGGGAGTGTTTCCTGTCACGGAGACCACCTGGAATTTGCGGTGTATAGCACGACCATGGCCTCATTAATTATGCAGTCGGGGGCTTCCTGACATTTTTACGCGGCAGGGGTGGGCTGGATACCCTGGATACCGCTGCCATACCCGGGCATCATATTTAAAATGCGGCCAGATGGCAACTTACCCACCACGCTGACTGGGGAGTCATAGAGGTCTACAGCACAGAAAAAGGCCCTTTGGCCCATCAAGTCTGCGCCGGTCAAACAAGTACCTAACTATTCTAATCCCATTTTCCAGCACTAGGCCCATAGCCGTGTATGCCGTGGCATCGCAGGTACATATCCAAATACTTCTTAAATGTTATGAGGGTTTCTGCCTCCACCACCCTTTCAGGCAGTGAGTTCCAGATTCCCACCACCCTCTGGGTGAAAAAATTCTTCCTCACATCCCCTCTAAACCTCCTGCCCCTTACCTTAAATCTATGCCCCCTGGTTATTGATCCCTCCACCAAGGGTAAAAGTTCCTTCCTGTCTACCCTATCTGTGCCCCTCATAATTTTATACACCTCAATCACATCCCCCCTCAATCTCCTCTGCTCCAGGGAAAGTAACCCCAGTCTATCCAATCTCTCCTCATAACTAAAACTCTCCAGCCCAGACAACATCCTGGTAAATCTCCTCTGCACTCTCTCTAGTGCAATCACATCCTTCCTATAATGTGGATTCCAGAACTGCACGCAATACTCTAGCTGTGGCCTAACCAGCGTTTTATACAGATCCACATAACCTCCCTGTTCTTTTATTCTGTGCCTCGGCTAATAAAGGCAACTATCCCATATGCCTGCTTAACCACCTTATCAACATGCCTCACTACCTGGTGGGCATGCACACCAAGGTCCCTCTGATCCTTGGTACTTCCCAGGGTCCTACTGTTCATCGTGTGTTCCCGTGCCTTGTTTGTCCTGCCCAAGTGCATCACCTCACATTTATCTGGATTTAATTCCATTTACCACTGATCAGCCCATCTGACCAGCCTGTCTATATCCTCCTGTAATCTAAGGCTATCCTCCTCACTATTTACCATCCCACCAATTTTCGTGTCATCTGCGAATTTACTGATCAACCCTTTGATTAATGATATAAATCGTTTATATATACCACAAACAGCAAGGGATCCAACACCGATCCCTGTAGAACCCCACTGAACACAGGCATCCAGTCACAAAAACACCCCTTGACCATCACCCTCTGCTTCCTGCTACTCAGCTAATTCTGGATCCAATTTGCCAAATTGCCGTGGATCCCATGGGCTCTTACCTTCGTTATCAGTCTCCCATGTGGGATCTTATCAAAATCCTTGCTGAAGTCCAAGTAGACGATGTTAAATGCATTGCCCTCATCTACACACCTGGTCACCTCTTCAAAAAATTTAATCAAATTGGTCAGACATGACCTCCCCTTAACTAAACCATGCTGACTATCCTTGATTAATCCCTGCCTCTCCAAATGTAGATTAATTCTGTCCCTCAGAATTGCTTCCAATAGTTTCCCCAACTCTTGAGTTTAGACCGTTTAGCCTGTAGTTCCCTGGTTTATCCCTTCCAGAAGAGGGCATGGAGCTCTGGTGCCCAACTTCAGCGACACCTCCCTGGGCATCCTCCTCTGCCAAGTGGAGGCCAGGAGGGGCATCCTCTTTCCGCTGGATGGGAGGAGGGGGGATTTGAATCCTGCGTGGGAGCAAATCTCCAGGGCAGTCAGCGCCCAGGGCCTCCAGCAGAGGACTTCCCTGCAAGGCCGAAAAATGATGAATGACTTCAAACAGGGCAAGTGAACCCTCAACTGCTCACACTCAGTGTATGGTACAGGGGATATGGGCCTCCGTGGCAATGTGATAAGGCCATGCCTCATAGTCCCACTGCAGTCCAGCTACTCTGCAAGTGGGGAGGCCACTGTGGCTTCTGCACCCTTACACACAGAGAGCTCACGTGCCATCTGGGTGTGGTTGGTGGGGGAAGGGGTTCAGATGTTGAGGGCACCAGCAATCACTGGGAATAACGTTCCTCTCTGAGCTTTATCCTTCTATCTGCATGGGCTCATGCACTGGAGGGTGCTTCTCCGGGACCCTTCTGAACAACCTGCAGTGCATCACAATCCAGTGGGCTATGTGTAAGATTGGAAGCATGGGAAAGATACATGAAACCCAATTGCTCTCAACCCCATCTTCTCTCCTTGCGCAGTAGATGTTAAGCCATAATCAGAGAGAGAGAGAGAGGGAGAAGATGGGAGGGGGGTCAGCCACACTTAAAAGAACCGACTGAGTTCGAGGAGCAGGGAGCAAGGGTGGAATGGGACAGATCCTTCGGAGATGGGCTGATTGGCTTGTGGCCTCCAGCCAGTGGGGATCTATGCATGTCATAGAAACCTCAGGGTCAACGGCCCCTCCATTTCAGAGACAGCTCATGCTGCCACTCACTCTCTCCCCTCTTACAGGTGCCACCAGGAAGAGGGCAAGGCCTGGAAGTGATGAAGTCCTGCCTAGCATGAACTCAAGCCCGGAGAGGAGCGAGGGCATCACTGATAAAGAAAGTGCATCTGTAGAGGTGTCACAGCAGACACCTGCACCCTGCAGCAGCCAAGAGACACACACCTCGGTGGAAATTAATACTAGTTTGGGGAGGGTCTCACGTTCTGGTGGTCAGTGTATGGACATGCGTCCACAGCAGGAGAAGGCAGGGTCAGCCAAGCTCACCGGCGCTTGGAGGAGTGCTGGGGAAGAGGGAATCCGTGAGGCTCACGCCCAATGACGGGACTTTGGAACTGGCCTTCTCGGAGAAGCTGGAGAGGCAGCAGGAGGGAGGGGAGAGTCCGGCAGAGATGTCGGAGGCCCTCATCAGAGTGACACATGAGCAGAGGAATCCTTCTGCCTGCTGGCTGATGAACGGGTGCAGACACATGCAGACATGGGGGTCCATATGGGAGGCTGGCGGACTGGGTCCACCAGATTTTGCACACGGAGCTGCACTCCCTAGCGGTAGCCATGGGTGGGCTTGTGCAGCTGGCTGCACGAGAAGGGGACGGGACATCTCAACATCCCTCCAGAGGTGCCCTTTCCCCTCAAAGAGTCGGGCAGGGGCCTTCGGGCACCCACAGGAAGGAGGGGTGGCGGTTGGACATCCCCCGGTATCCGGTCCTTTTGAAGCCCCTTTCTCTGTGACTCCCATCAACCTCTCCCTCTGTCGCTACAGAGGGAGCAGCTGCCCCACAGCAGGACAGCCAAAGGAAGCCGGGGCCCTCCAGACCTCTGTTCTCCATGGTCACCAAGGTCACCCACGGCAACAGGGTCAATGGATCAGTAACCTGCCCCACCCCTGCTGCGGATGTCGGAGGAGTACTTAGAAGACGTGTTAGGGAAAGGGAAGTTAAGAAGTTCTGAACTTACAAACGGTTGCACGGGTTATTACACATATGAAACTTTTGTAAATATATTTCACCTGCACTTTAATCATGCCTGATGTGGATCATTTGCGATTGTCCTTAAGGCTTTGCGCCCACCATCACCCTTCCATCCCCCACCATCGTCCGAGGGCCATCTCATGTCCCCTGGAATCAGACGTCCGCAGGGAGGCAAAGGTCTTTGGCAGGGCCCCAATGAGCTGTGTGCAAGAAGCCTCCTGCCCTTCATGGCCTCATCTGTCCCAGGGCCCGAGCATTGTAAAAACTACATGCTGGGGTTCCTCTTCGGTTGTCCAGCCTGAATGGCCTGCATCTCCGCCCACCCCCAATGACCCAACTCCCGTGCAGCATCTCGGGATCCCCACCAGGAGGCTCTGCACCCTGCCCTCCCTCATAACCATTGACCCCACCCCACCCCACTTTCCAGGAATCACTTTCGACCTTCCCAACTTCACCCTTCAGTCCTGTCCCATCGCCTTCCGTCCAGATAAATGTTGAAGTTCCCTTCCTTCTCGAATCCTGCCCCTGTAACAGTAGACATGCCTGCCCTCATCCTCCTGATGCACCCCCCTCCGAATTCACGTCCCCTTCCAATAAGCTTCGTTGCCCCTTCACATGACATCATCGTGCCATCACCCTCCCATCTTATTGTCTCCCACTGTCCCCTT
Source organism: Carcharodon carcharias (assembly GCF_017639515.1). Lineage (NCBI taxonomy): Eukaryota > Metazoa > Chordata > Chondrichthyes > Lamniformes > Lamnidae > Carcharodon > Carcharodon carcharias. Next base: position 16,729,228 of record NC_054498.1, on the reverse strand, counting down.
TAACCGTCACCAACCCCTCCTACCACCGGTACCCTCAGTATGCCCCCCGGCAGGAATCCTTCGCTGACTCCCTCTGTACCCCTCTCTGCCCCCCACCCCGCCCCGGTAGCACCCCCCCCATGCCTGCCCACAACTTTTGCAGAAGCTACCACCCCTGCCCGCAACCCAACACGGCACTTCCCAGACTCCCGCCCTTTGCGAGACCCACGCTGAATCTCTCTCTTTCCCCCTACCACCCTCAACTTCCCCCACCACCCCCGCCCCTGGAGTCCTGCTCGCCATCCCACCTCTTCATTCCCTTCCTCCCCACTAGCACCACCACCCCCCCCACCCAATAACCCCAGCACAGACTCTAGCCCGCCCAGCAGCGCCTCCTGCAGCTCGATGATCCGAACCGCGGGCGGAGCTGTTGCGTCAGGGAACAGCCGCCTCCTGGACGCTGCTGCTCAGAGAAGATCCACGCAGCTGACGCTCCACCCGCCCGCCCGGCGCTACACGTAGTGTCCCAGGGCCTTCCGGGTCGCTGGAGGCCGCAATCATCTCCTCAACCTCCACCAGCTGCCCCGTGGCTTCTGAAGATAAGTGCCACGCTGGCCCGGACGTCTTCTGGACTGGCGTGATTTCCAGCTGGCATTGCGGGCGATCAGGTGTGTGGCGATGGGGGAGGAGGAGGGGGCTTCGGTTCCAGTCAGGCCTTCACCTGCATCTCATTCGTGGGATCATTTTCATGGCGGCCGGGAGCAGAATCGGCGGGAAACCGTTTGTTGAGCTCCTGCTGCGTTGCTCCACCCGCCCGCCATTATACCCGCCGTGGTGGGCAGGGTGTCTGTAAAATTCTGCCCAACGTGGTCAGTGAGCGTTGGGATCTAACTGGCCAGACTCCAACTACCCCCAACCACCCCAGCCCCAGCAGTTTCAGTTCCAAATCTTCCTCATCAGATATATGGTCCCTAAAGATATTCCAGTAAAAATTGACCTTAAACCATTTTGTTGGCAAGAGGAAGAACCTGTAGATTAAAACAAAATGCAGCACATCATACAGTTACATCATAGTCAAATGGGCAGATAAGTGGCAGATGGAATTTAACCCTGAAAAGTGTGAAGTGGTACACTTTGGAAGGAGTAATTTGACAAGGAAGTATTCAATGAATGGCATGACACTAGGAAGTTCTGAGGAACAAAGGGACCTTGGCGTGTGTGTCCATAGATCTCTGAAGGCGGAGGGGCATGTTAGTGGGGTGGTGAAAAAGGCATACGGGACACTTGCCTTTATCAATCGAGGCATAGATTACAAAAGTAGGGAGGTCATGTTGGAGTTGTATAGAACCTTGGTGAGGCCACAGCTGGAGTACTGTGTGCAGTTCTGGTCGCCACATTATAGGAAGGATGTGATTGCACTGGAGAGGATGCAGAGGAGATTCACCAGGATGTTGCCTGGGATGAAACATTTAAGTTATGAAAGAGGTTGGATAGACTTGGGTTGTTTTCGTTGGAGCAGAGAAGACTGAGGGGCGACCTGATCGAGGTGTACAAGATTATGAGGGGCATGGACAGGGTGGATAGGGAGCAGCTGTTCCCCTTAGTTGAAGGGTCAGTCACAAGGTGACACAAGTTCAAGGTGAGGGACAGGAGGTTTAGGGGGGAATTAGAGGAAAAGCTTTTTTACCCAGAGGGTGGTGATGATCTGGAATGTGCTGCCTGGGAGGGTGGTGGAGACGGGTTGCCTCACATCCTTTAAAAAGTACCTGGATGAGCACTTGGCACGTCATAACATTGAAGGCTATGGGCCAAGTGCTGGTAAATGGGATTAGGTAGGCAGGTCAGGTGTTTCTCACGTGTCAGTACAGACTCGATGGGCCGAAGGGCCTCTTCTGCACTGGGTGATTGTAATTTAAACCCAAGAGACATCGATTCCAAACACACAGAATGAAAGGTGCAATTCTTCTTTCAACCACTTGGTTGCACTGCAGCTAAAGGAATAGGCAAGTTGCTCCAACTTGCTCATAACACAGCGCTTTTCAAACTATTTTACAAATACCACCCCATTTTGACAATTGAAAGTTAATGAAACCTTAGATGCCAATAAAAAAACAATGAAGCAGCATATTAACATTCAATATAAAATTATTGAAGTTCACCTATTATAGGTCAACATATAATAGTATGAAAATCTGTGTTTTTAAGGTACTTTGTGAAATGTTGTTATTTTATGTACTCACCTGGCCACGGGTTTGAATGTTGCAACACAGTTTCTTAAAATCTGGCAGTACAATTGATAGTGCACACCTAATCTCCAATGTGACATCCGGGGCTGATTAATAGTTGGGGGTGGGGGGGGGTTGATGCAAACATGTTAGCTGAATCCAGCTTTTACATCTTGTGCTCACCTTGCAATTCATTACTGCACTTTGAAGAAAGAACGAGATTAATGTGATTTTATTTTTCACAGACCTATTCTCTTTTCCTGCGACCCCAATTGGGGTCATGCCCCACAGTTCAGGAGCCGCTGCCTCAACAGTGGTTTAAGAGGTGATGTTATAACTCTGAGCACCTCCTGCTGGAAACGCACCTTTGAGTATCTTAATTATTCATTCTCGGGACCATTGTGCCTCTGATAAAGCTGTTATTTATTGCTCTGATTATCTGGTGTTCTCTACCTTTCTCGTGGCAGTCAGCCACAACCGAGCAGCTTGTTACTTCTGAGTCAGCCACAGTGGTGTGGGACTGGAGTCACGTCTAGGTCAGACTGGGTGAAGGTGGTAGGCTTCCTTCCCTTAAGTACCAGTTGGATTTTTGTGATAATCCAGCTGCTATGCCGCTGCCACTTCTGCTGATTTTGCCAGACTTTTTTTTTTGGACCCGAATCCAATTCCTCAATGCCGTGCTGGGATCTCATTGGCTCAAAGAAACGTACAGCACAGAAGGAGACCATTCGGCCCATCGTGCCTGTGTCGGCTCTTCAAGGGAGCAGCTGTGCTTCCTCCCACACCGCCATTTTCTTCTCCCCTGTTCTGCGAGTTCCTCATCCTCGAGCGTCAGTCCGATTCCTGTTTTAAATTACTTATGGAATCAGCTTCCACCACCTTTTTAGATAGAATGTTCCAGATTCCGACAACCGAGTGAAATAGATTCTCCTTGAGAAGTTTTGCCAGTGCTTTTAAATCTGTGACCTCTGGCTATTGACCCACTTGCCAGTGGGAGTAGAGTAGGTAAACTATTAAACAATTTAAACGATTACTTAATAAAACTATTAAAACTATTTAAACTATTAAAACCTCTCACACTCTCATTCGTTAACCTTTATTCCAAAGTGGGCATATCTAACTTTTTTGATCTCTCAATGGGGTTTTAACTCATGTCTCCTGAGTTATTAGTCCAGGATTGCTGGTCCAGCAACATAGTCGACGACAGCACTGTAACCAGGGCTGTGCCTCAGGATTTCTGCTCTTTCTTTCTGCCTCTGCTGGATGATTACATGGCTGGGGGGGTGTTGTTGGGGGGAAGGAAGGAAGGGAGGGAGGGAGGGGGCGAAGAGCTTAACTACAATGGTCAAACCGTTATGGGTGTGGGGTGAGGGTGGACCAGCTGGTCTTTTACTGCCCACCCCACCCCCCGGTCAGTTTTGTATGTTCCAGCTGTTGAGGTAAGGTCTCTTCCAGCTGCAAACGTTCTGAAGGTGGAAATTGTGGTAGCGATCTTGCAAATCACGATTGGTGAAATCCTTGCTGTTTTACGGAAGGCACGAGTCCCTTTGTTGTAAGGGGCTTACTTCTCCGAGCCCTTGGTCCTGGGTGTGATGTCTTGACCACTGGGCACCTGTAATAGCAAACCAACGGCCTGCTGCTCAATGTTTTCACCCCTGTTAATTCATTGAATGAAAAATTTCAGGCAATAGGCTTGTGTGACCCAGCGGTACCTGTCCAGTTTACAAAGCTTTTTGCAGGCAGGGCATACTTGGAAAATTCCCCTTCTTCAAACTGTCTTCCTTTTTATTGACAGAAACAAAAAAATGCTGGAAAAGCTCGGCAGGTCTGACAGCATCAGTGGCGAGAAAGACAGAGTTAACGTTTCGAGTCTGCCCGGTTAACTCTGCCTTTCTCTCCACAGATGCTGTCAGACCTGCTGAGTTTTTCCAACGTTTTTTGCTTTTGCTTTTGATTTCCAGCATCCGCAATATTTTGCCTTTTTTCCTTTTTATTGAGTTACTTTGAAAAGCTCCTACGATGCTATCAACCCGTGCTTTAAATTGTTCATGTCCGACCTGCTGCTGTTCTGATTCTCAGTGTGGATGGATGAGCTGCAGTCACTAGATGGCATCAGTTGTCCATCAGAAGGTGCATTCACTCACGAGGACAAGGTAAACGGTAACACTTAACGTTCGGGCATTTTGCCAGTTATGCGCTCAAGCAAGAGCAACTCTACAAGTCAATCTTGAGGGCAGGGGAAGTGCAAAAGGGGACAAAAAGAAAGAACTGCGTTTATGTGGCCTCTTTCTTGACTTCAGGATGTCCCCAAGCATTTTCCAGCCAACTTTGACAAGTAGCCGCTGCTGTGAATGAAGGAAATGTAGCAACCGATTTGCACACAGCAAGCTCTCACAAACATCAATGTGATAATGACTGAGTCATCTCTTTTAATGATGTTGCTTGATGAGTCAGAGGGCTGGGGATAAGTCCCTCGCTCTTCTTGGACGTGGTATTGTGGGACCTCTTGCGTCCATCTGAAAAGTCAAAGGGGCCTCTGTTTAAATTCTTAACCTAAAGACGGAAGCTTTGACAGTGCAGAACTTCCTTGGTATTACCGTTCCTGCAGTGCAGGAAAGGCCACTGGGCCTCCTGATCCCTGCCCTTCCCCACCCTTGTCCCTCCATCATTGACCAGCTGCCATTTTCTGCCTAAAGAGGGGGAAAGGCTGACCGGCCGTTGCCGTTTAAAATCAGCCAGACCGCCATCCAAGACTAATGAACGGTTTTGCCTTCTGCTGTGGCTTCCGGAGTCAGACTGGACCCTCGATTGTGGCTCAGTATTCCTCTTTTGTACAGGATATGGAGACATGGAAACATGCTGCCTTTCTTTTAATTGAACTAAGGGGTTTTTGTTTTAATCCTTTCATGAGATGTGGGCATCACTGGCAAGGCCAGCATTTGTTGCCCATCCCTATTTGCCTTTGAAATGAGTGGCTTGCTAGGCCATTTTGGAGGGCAGTTAAGAGTCCACCACAGCAATGTGGTCTGGAATCACAGGTAAGGATGGGGGGGGGTGGGAACACCGTATCAAGTATGGTTGACCAGGCAACTCTCCCACTCTTAGTGTCCATCATAGGTGTGTTGGAAGCATTTGCAGGTTGATAATCAACCGATTTGCAGGTTCTTAACCAACCGATTTGGCCACATTATGAACGCACCTTCTGAGGCCATCACGTCCTGGAGTGGGATTCGAACCCAGAACTTCCGGCCTCGATTCCCATCAAATTTTGAAATTGTCATGACGCTTGATTCTCCACATTGGAGGCCCAGAAGCCCCGCCCCTTTGTTGGAGTCTCCCGGTGCATTTCCAAATCTTAACCTTGCAGCAACAGCCTAGAGCAACAAAAATACAGACAAATAAATATAAAAACAACAGGAGCTGGCGAAAGAAGCAACCTCTTACCCCAAAATTCGGTAGATAATCAGAAATCTAGATCATTACAAAGCAGGAAAGGGGGGAGGTACTGGCCTAGTGGTAATGTCACTAGATTAGTAATCCAGGTGCTCAGGCTAATGCTGTGGGCACATGGATTCAAATCCCACTGTGGCAACTGGAGGAATTTAATTTCAATTAATAAATTTGGAATTAAAAGCTAGTCTCAGTCATGGCAACCGTGAAACTATTGTCATAAAAACCCATCTGGTTCACTAATGTCCTTTCGGGAGGGAAATCTGCCGTCCTTACCTGGTCTGGCCTACATGTAACTCCAGACCCACAGTAATGTGGTTAACTCTTAACTGCCCCCTGAAATGGCCCAGCAAGCCACTCAGTTGTATCAAAACTGCTAATAAAATCGACAGAAAGGAATGAAACCAGATGGACCATCCAGCATTGACCTAAGCACCAGAAACAACATTAGCAAACCCAACCCTGCTGACCCTGCAAAGTCATCCTTACTAACATCTGGAGTCTTGTGCCAAAATTGGGAGACTGACTGGACAGCCTGATACTCTCAGGATCATGCCATATAGACAATGTGCCAGACACCACCATCACCATCACCATCCCTGGGTCTGTCCTGCCAATGGGACAGGGGTCGCAGCACACTGGTACAGTCAGGGAGGGAGTTGCCCTGGGAGCTTTCAACATCAACTCTGGAGCTCATGAAATCTCATGGCATCAGGTCAAACATGGGCAAGGAAACCTTCTGCTGATTACCACTTACAGTTAAGCGCACCCCCCCCACCACCACTCCCCCACCATCATCAGCTGAAGAATCAGTACTTTGGTGTTGAACACTGCTTGGAGGAAGTACTGAGCATGGCCAGAGCACAGAATGTACTCTGGGTGGGGGACTTTAATGTCCCTTCTTCACATTGAAGATACCCTCCATTGTGTTGTGTGGCACTACCACCATGCTAAGTGGGATGGATTCCAAACAGATCTAGCATCTGAAAACTGGACACCCACGAGTCACTGTGGACCATCAGCAGCAGCAGAATTGTATACAACTACAGTCTGTAACCTCATGGCCCAGCATATCCCCCACTCTACCATTACCATCAAGCTGGGGATCAACCCTGGTTCAATGAAGAGTGCAGGAGGCTGTACCAGGAGCAGCAACAGGCACACCTAAAAATGAGGTGTCAACCTGGTGAAGTTATAACACAGGACCACTTGCGTGCCAAACAGCGAAAGCAGCAATAATAGAAAGAGCTAAGTGATCCCACAACCAATGGATCAAATCTAAGCTCTGCAGCCCTCCCACACCCAGTTGTGAACGGTGGTGGACAATTAACTAACAGAGGAGGAGTCTCCACAAATATCCCCAACCTCAATGATGGGGGGAGCCCAGCACATCGGTGCAAAAGATATAAGGCTGGAGCATTTGCAACAAGCTTCAGCCAGAAATTTCGAGTTGGCCTCTTCCTGTGGTCCCCTGCATCACAGATGCCAGTCTGCAGCTGATTTGATACATGTCACATGATATCAAGAAACAGCTGAAGGCACTGGATACTGCAAAGGCTATGGGCCCTGGCAATATTCCACCAAAGTACTGATGACTTGTGCTCCAGAACCAGCTTCAACCTTAGCTAAGCTATTCCAGTACAGCTGGCATCTTCCTGGCAATTTAGAAAACTGTCCAGTTTCACAAAAAGCAGGACAAATCCAACCCAGTCAATTGCCGCCCCATCACTCTACTCTCTATCATCAGCAAAGTGATAGAATCTGTCATCAACAGTGCTTTCAAGTGGCGTTTATGCAGCAATAATCTGCTCACTGACACTCAGTTTGGGTTCCGTGAGGGCCACACAGCTCCTGAGCTCATTACAGCTTTAGTCCAAACATGGACAAAAGAGCTGAACTCAAGAGATGAGGTGTGAGTGACTGCCCTTGACATCAAGGCAGTGTTTGACTGAGTGTGGCATCAAGGAAAACTGGAGTCAATGGGAATCAGGGGGAAACTCTCCACCGGTTGGAGTCATACCTAGCACAAAGGAAGTTGTGGTTGTTGGAGGTCAACCATCTAAGCTCAGGACATCACTGCAGCAGTTCCTGAGGGTAGCGTCCTTGCCCAACCATCTTCGGCTGCTTCATCAATGACCTTCTCTCCATCATAAGGTCAAAAGTGGGGATGTTCGCCGATGGTTGAACAATGTTGAGCACCATTCGCGACTCCTCAGATACTGAATTCTGAAGAGAGTAACTCACCCTCTGACTCCCCAAAGCCTGTCCATTATCTACAAAGCATAAGTCAGGAGTGTGATGGAATACTCCCCACTTGCCTGAATGAGCACAGCTCCCACAACACTCAAGAAGTTCGGCCCCAACCAGGACAAAGCAGCCCACTTGATTGGCCACCACCTACAACATTCACTTCCTCCACCACCGGCGCACAGTAGCAGCAGTGTGTACTATCTACATGCACTGCAGGAACTCACTTAGGCTCTTTTGACAGCACCTTCCGAACCTGTGACCTCTACCATCTAGAAGGACAAAGGGAGCATATGCATGGGAACACCACCACCTGCAAGTTCCTCTCCAAGCCACACATGATGGGGTCTGTATGAATTTTCTTTGTAAAGTGACACAGCACTGTTAAAGAATTGATATACCAATTAGATTGCTAGAATTTCAATAAAAACGCTTTTCCTTTAAATGGTTATATTAGCATCACCTTTTTCCAAGTAGAAATATGTCCTAAGGTGCTTCATTGCAGCGTGAGAAACTGGACATCACCATTAGGTGATCTCTTGTTGATCATGGTACAGGGGTGGAAGGGGTAGCTTCTCTTCACCTTCCTGATGGATTGGTTTCTATATGGTCTGTGACAGAAGTACTTCCCTACATTTCAACCTTGACTGTGCTTCAGAAGGTCCTTAACCGGCTGTGAAGTGGTTTGAGAGATCTAGTGGTGGTGAAAAGCTCTCTCTAAATGCAAGTCATTTTTCTTATCAAATAACTTTGAGTTTGTTTGCAGGGCATAACATTACATTATTGCCTTCACTGGCTCTGAAGTGCTTTTGGACACCCTGCGGTCATGAAAGATGCTATATAAATGCAAGCCTTTCTTTCCATTTTTTTCTGCTATACCTCTCTCTGGTGCTTACTTTTAGGAAATGTATTCATGTGAGAGCAGTAATGAATTACTTTTGAATTCACTGACTTAAATATCACATTTTATGAGCTTGTCACCCAACTGACTGAACAGGGGTCACAGGTGCCAGGCTGGTAGCTCCATGATGCAGGAAGCCTGTTTCAGTCAGAAGAAGGTGTTGAGTGGGTGTTCTCAATGTGGCCTTGTGATCCAGAGCCATTTGTAGTAGCATATCTCAGATTTTTATTTAATATTCATTATATAACTTGCTTTGGAGCAGCTGTCATCACTAAAACTGAGATTTGCAATTAGAATGTGTTTCTGAAGTGCTGTCTGAACTCATTTTAATTCATTCCAAATTTAAATTGTATTCTTTGAGTGCCCGTCTCATCAGTGGAGATTCTCCAATACCATTATGACATCCAATTTAATTTTTGTCAAGAATGGTTCCTCTATAATCTGTTGCTTTAAGTGCTGTATTTCATAAACTGGCCACCCTGATTGTAGTGTCTGCGCTTTTATCTCAACAATGCTTATTAGGTAATGCAACTGAGAAACACAACCAATATCCAATAAAGGGTGTGCAGAGAAGAGTGGTATGAGACAGCATTGTCTTCACTCAGTCTTTCTTTGTGAACAGAGTTTTGTTCCATTTCTAACCATTGAGATACATGGTAATATGCACTATTGGTGACTCAGTTTTCTGTTGAAGGTCTCGACATGTGCTGATGTCTGTCAACTCGATCTCCAACTCTAACTGCCTCCCCTTGACATTCAACACCATTACCATTCCTGAATTTCCCACCATTAACATTCTGATCAGAAACTGAACTGCACCAGACATATAAATACTGTGGCTACAAAAGCAGGTCAGCAGCTGGGAATTCTGCAGCGAGTAACTCACCTCCTAACTCCTCAGAGCCTGTCCACCATCTACAAGGCACAAGTATGATAGAATACTCCCCACTTGCCTGGATGAGTGCAGCTCCAACAATGTTGAAGAAGCTTGACACCATCCAGAGCAAAGCAACCTACTTGATTGGCACCCTATCCACAAACGTTCACTCCCTCCACAGCCAACGCACAGTGGCAGCAGTGTGTACCATCTACAAGATGCATTGCAGAAACTAACTAAGGCTTCTTGGACAGCACCTTCCAAACCTGCAACTCTACCATCTAGAAGGCCAAGGGCAGCAGGAACACTGCGAGCTGCAAGCTCCCCTCCGAGTCACACATCGTTCTGACTTGGATGTTATTTCACTATTCCTTTACTGTTGCTGGGTCAAAATCGTGGAACATCCTCCCTTACAGTGTACCTACACCAAATGGACTGTAGCGGTCCAAGAAGGAAGCACACCACCGCCTTCTAGCGGACAATTAGGGATGGGCAATAAATGCTGGCTGAGCCAATGCTGCTCACGTCCCATGAATGAATTAAAAAAAACTACTCATTGTGGTAGTTAGTTCTACAGTCTACCCAGTGCCTGGGTATAGAGGTTTTTCCTGAGTTCCCTGTGGGATTTGTTGGTGAGTATCCTATATTTATGTTTAGGTAGTATTGCTTCAGTTGATACAGAGCAGGCAATTACTCTACTTATTATTTTATGCCAAGGTGAAGGGGGTCAAGGGCTGAAGCACACAATCATGTTTAAACGGGTAGAGCAGAAAAGAGAGGCTGGGCAATGCCAAACTTCAAATGTTTTAAATGCTTAACGGTTGCTGGAGATAAGGACTGAAATAAATAATGAGTGTGTTTTTCAAGGTCTCAGGCAGAATGAATAATGTACCCAAGAGTGCAACAAGGCTTGATTCAACACATCTCTCATTCTGGAGGATAGAAGGAGTTGGAGGCAGGTTCAGAGGGGCACTAGCCATTACAGTATTAGGGAAGACGAGGGAAAATTGCAATGGAGAAAGACAGATTTTAGGTTGGAGATGGGAAAGAAATGGCTTGGCGGCCAATGAGCTTTCTCCCCTCTGCTGTGTCTGAAAATTCACATGTTGAGATCGATGGCGATTGGCTGAAATCGATGATATGAAGAAGGAACCGAAGGGGGAGAGAGGACAGAGTCAGAGACAACCCCTGAGCCAATGAGAGGAGGAGTCAGCAACCACAGAGTGTAAGGACTGAACTGGTAAACTATGAAGATGTTTCTGGGCCTGAATGGTTCAGTCCCATGCTGTACGATAGCTGAACTATTAGAGGAACAAAGGGTCCACCATCTTGTTTTAGGTAGTGATGAGCTCAGTTGAATTTTTGAGAACATTTGTTGTGTGTTTCTACTCATTAAATGTCTTTGCATCTTCGGTACCCAAAAGAATGTGCAGGTAAACCAAGTCATAAGCCCATGCCAGTACCATACGAATGTAAGAACAAGATAAGGCCAGTCTGGTTGTTAAGTTCTTGAAAATTGAAGGAACCAACCTTGAAGAATTTATTTCATTTATTCCCACCCCTAACCACCATCCAAGAGCTCCTTGATAAATTAGGAATCAGTCCAAATCTCATTAGAATACTTGCATTAAGTCAGCACATAAATGATCGTGAAAGTTTCAAAGAGTTGCTAATGATCTATGCGCTCAGCAACCTATTAAACATTAAACATTTGGGTTCCTTTCCAAATATTTTCGCCTGGAAATTCATCACTGAATATTCACTTCATGATTAAACTAATCCTCTGCATGTGTTCCAGATGGTGTTGGGTTGGGGTATCAGAAGATGAGGAATCTGTTGGTTCATTGGCAAAAGCCCAATTATGTTAATAAAACAGAAGTCAACAAAAGTCAATCCCAGACTGTTTCTAGAGAGAGAAAACAGTTTCCCATCAGAACAGATGTGGGGAGGAAAAAAAATCAATGCTTGAGGAAAGACTACCATTCACAGGGATCTGGGTAGTGTCATGGACAGGGTTGATGTATTTTATTATTTAAATGATTTCCAGCAGCAAGCTTTTGTGAATTTAAAAATAAAGATTATTTGTTAGTGCACATTTTCCCTAGAGGTTTAAAACGTGATGTCTCACACACTATCGCAAACATAAAGATTCGATACAGATGAAGAAAAAAATGAATTATTTCGGTCTCTTTCATTGCAGGCCTGCAGCACCTTTGATGAATTGATGCTTTAGCTGGAGTGGAGATCTTGTAAATTGAGAGGATTCTCAGGAAGTTGTGAGGCCTCTGGTAGTTGAATTGTCAGGAGATCAGATCCTCAGGTGAACTTGAGGTTAGATCAGGTTGTGGGAAGAGCCCTTCTCCCACTTTAAAGGTGTGGCTGTATATTACCTTGGCTATGTAGCTGTCTTGCCGCTGGTTCGATGTCTTAAATGGTGTTTCCGGTGGTGTCCGTTTTTGAACAGCTTCTGCTATTCTATTTTAAAGAGCCGGTACCAAACATGGCTGCCTTACCCATGTGACATGTGACAAGTCCAAAGTCCTTTTCCAAATAAGGTTGGTGTGTTAGGCCAGTAAACGTCCCGTGTTGTGGCCTTTCACGATCTGAGAGATTCGAACAGCTGAGGTCTTTGTGTTAGGGATGCAGAGCCATCACAATACAATGAAAGATTGATGAGATCCATTTCATATTCACCTAGCATCCCATTTGTGTTTCAATGTCTCTTGCCCATGGTTCGTTCTGTTGACAGAAAGGTGCATCCTTAACAAAGGGTTGTGCGAAACTCAGCAGTGGCAGGGATTGTCCATATGTAATTAAGTATTTGCTTGAGTTTCAGGACTGTCTGGAGCTGCACACTGCCAAGTCACATGATATGCTACAGCCATCCTAAGCAGCTTTTGGTGTCCACTTTTAAAAATATAGCTTTAAAGTTTGTAATGTCTCTGTGGGCATGACAGTAGCTTTTGAGTAGCGATGCGTTCTTTTCCAAGTGTTGCTGGAGCTTGCATTGCAGCTGCATTACCTGGGAAGTGTGTGATAAATATGACACTGTGGAAAAATGACAGAAATAAAGGTGTCCTAGATGTGCGTGTAATTGTAAAACAAAAACAGAATTACCTGGAAAAACTCAGCAGGTCTGGCAGCATCGGCGGAGAAGAAAAGAGTTGACGTTTCGAGTCCTCATGACCCTTCGACAGAACCTGTTGAAGGATCATGAGGACTCGAAACGTCCACTCTTTTCTTCTCCGCCGATGCTGCCAGACCTGAGTTTTTCCAGGTAATTCTGTTTTTGTTTTGGATTTCCAGCATCCGCAGTTTTTTTGTTTTTATATATATATGTGCGTGTAATTGTGTAGTTTTCCAGTTAGAGAGGTATTACCCCATTCACACAAGATAGCTTCATAAGCTTAGACACTGTATACTTGATAAGATGAATAAGAAGTCCCTCATTATAATTTTATATGGGGAATACCCAGCACTCTATCTGGAGAGCTTTCAGAGTGCTATACTATAATTATTGAATCACCTCCCTGCTGTGTTGCACATGAACTGTAATTCCTCATTAATTACCAAGTAGATTTAAAATCAAACATAAAAATACATAATGCTGGAAAATACTCCGCAGACCAGGCAGCATGTGTGGGAAGAGAAACATTTCTTGCTTTTGTTTCCGATCTCCTGAGACCATTGTGTTTTGCGATAGTCTTGGACTTAAGATCAGGTTGTATGTGCTTTGTCGGGAATGTGCTGTATTCCGTTGTTGCCCTGCAGTTCCATGTTTATTAGCAGCCTGAGAGTCTCTTATCATTTTGGTTTCAATCAACGTTTCTCTGGACTGTAGATGTGAAATATGCAACAAACTGATCGGCAGTCTTAGTTCACTCCCTGTTAATCACAAGATAGATGAGGGGTGAGATTTTCCGGCCTTGCCCACCACGGGGCTCGTCCGGTCCCACCAAAGGTCAGTGGACCTTTGGCTGGGCTGCGCGGTGGGCCCTGCCAGAGTGGGGCCGGAAAATCCCGGCTGAGGAATACTCTTTGGCCCAGGAAATCTCGTCTACCCGTCCCTTCACCAGAACCTGCAGCCCTCCTATCACGGCATCTTAAATGATTAAATCCAATCTCTGCGACCCAGCCCGATAGCCCTGTTGCACACAATTATCACTATGTGAAGGGGGAAAAAAACGTCCTTAACACCTGTCCTCAACTTGCTTTTGTTGTCACCAGTGCCACCTTGCTCTCTAGTTCAGCCTGAAGTTGTGCTTTGTATGGATCTGTCCATATGCTGTACTGAGAGAAAACTAAATCATGTGGCAATTAAATCATAGCATCTAGATCTTGTGATTACCTTGACATATCCTGATGTACTGCCAAGATTGAATTGGCAAATAGTAATCTATTTTGCAGTCATTTTTCTGAAATGCTCAGTATGCATGACTAAATGAATGCCTGTTGGTAGCTACTTCTTACAGCTCCCCCTTTATTTCACATCAAGTCTGAATTCCTTTCAAAGCCAGGACTGTGAAGTCTACCGTTTTAAAGCACCACACTGTGTGATTGTCCTGTCTGGAACTTAAGTAGACTTCTGTTGTTTGCCTTGGCACCATGAAAGCACAGGTTTAAAAAGACAATGGGATTACAGTACCTAACACCCTACCTATCCCCCCTCCTTTGAGCACAGCTCAACGAGGCACTCAATTTAAGAAAGATCTTGAATTTGTATATTACATTTAATAACGTCAGGACATCAAAAATTGTTTGGCAATCAATTAGGTGCTTAACTCCTTAGGAGCGTGTTCACTGTGAAAATGTAGGGAAAATGGCATGTAGTTTGTACAGAGCATTGAGTTAAATGACCCAGATATGCGACAAGATTTCCATACCTCTCTTTTGCCTTGCTATATTTCAACTCTTTCTTGGACTCGAACTCAAGTTCTGTCGAAGGGCCATGAGGACTCGAAATGTCATCTCTTTTCTTCTCCGCCGATGCTGCCAGACCTGCTGAGTTTTTCCAGGTAATTCTGTTTTTGTTTTGGATTTCCAGCATCCGCAGTTTTTTTTGTTTTTAAACCTGTTTTTGGTGTTGGTTGAAGTGTAAGTATTAGCCAGGATACCAGGAGAATTTCCTCTGCCCTTTGAACCCGAGACAGCAGGCTGGGCTTCGGTTTAACATTCGCTTTAAGGATTTGCCCTGTAAAGTGGGCAGTGAGAAAAGTTTGTTTCCACTCCATTGTGCAGATGCCCACCAAGGACGTTGTGCAGTTTGTTCATGTGGATTCTATCCAATGCACAAGTTTCTTGAAGGAGGTTAGCAACCAATCACAGGCGATAGGCTCATGACATTTGCCGTTTGATCTGTAAAGGCCAGATAATTGCAACAACTTACATTTATATAACACCTTATATAACACCCAAGTCTCTTCAGAGAAATGTTATAGAACAAAGTAAGATGCCAAGGGGATATTAGCTCAGATGACCAAAGCTTGGTCAAAGAGGTAAGTTTTCAGAAATGTCGAAAGCAGGGAAGTGATGTAGAGAGGAGAGGTCTAGGGAGAGGATTCCAGAGCTTGGGGGCTAGACAACCGAAGGCACAGCCACCAGTGGTAGAACGATTACAACTGGGGATGCTCAGGAGGCCAGAATTATAGAAGTGCAGATACCTGGTGGGTTGTGGGGCTGGAGAAGATTACACAGAAAGGTGGGGGGGGGAGAGGTGGTGGTGAGGCTGTGGAAAGATTTGAGAACTGGATGCGATTTTCAAAACCAAGACATTTCTTGAATGGGAGCCAATGCTGGTCGGCGAGCACTGGTTATAGGGGAGTGGGATTTGCAACGAGTTAAGAGTGAGGAATAAAACTTCAAGGTATTGACCTGGACTTGCAATCTCACATCCTCCTTTGCTGATGGTGGCTTTAAGTTGACTGGGCAATTCCAGTGAATTTGCCAATACGTTTTCTGTCCTAGTTCTAGGTTTCCAGTTTGTGGATTGGACACTGCCACTGTGTCCCAGGATATTTGATGCTAAGTCCAGTAACAGTGACGTGACCATAAGGGAGGTGAGAATTATGAGACAGAATACCGAGAAGTGGCTCCTTCACGTGAATACATTCATCTCTGGTTGATTTTATTCCTTAACAGGCGATTAAATTCTTACAGGGGGTTTTACATGAAACTAGGCCTGGGGGTGTACCAAACGATTATAGAATCAGCTTCTAGAACAGAAAAGGCATCCAAGGGTTATATCTATGAAGCTCAATAAACAAAAAAAGGCAAAATGAAGAGGTTGGAAAAAAAATAGATGGAGAATTGTTTGCCTGGTGCCAAAGGCTCCAGATTTTTTTGTTCATTTCTGCGAAAAATATACTTTATTCATAAAATATTTGAACGAACATTACAAAACATTATCAAATGGCCATTACAGCACAATAATATTCAAGTTTTCTACACAGATTAGGTTACATTCTGAGGTGCTTCAACACAGTAAAAGGAACATTACCGATATTTCACAATGGTTGCTACAGAAAGTGCAATGGAATGGTGTTTAAATTGTCCACTTAGGTCATGTTGCACTCCGAGGTGCTTCAATATAATTGTAATACATGTAATATTCACTGCGGCATTCACTGTTGATTCATACAGCCCGAGGGGGTCTACACAATTCCTAGCCCCTCGGTGCACTATAGCTGAAAGGTCTTAGACAGCGACCATTTCCCCCTTTGTGTCCCTGTGCTGGCTGCCCCCAAGCTTTAGTACATCCCTCAGCAGGCAGCCCTGGACTTTGTAACCCAGGGTTATACACCACTCAGATAAAGCTCCTGTCATCATGGCAATGCTTTCTAGCATGTTGTTAACTTTTCTGTCATATATATTGTGTTACTGTGTGTAGTCATGATATTGCAAGTGAGTGCTGGGCGGTGTGTGTGTGTGTGTTGGGCGGTGTGTGTGCGTGTGTGTGTGTGTGTGTGTATGTGTGTGTGTGTGTGTTGGGCGGTGTGAGTGTGTGTGTTGGGCTGTGTGTGTGTGTGTGTGTTGGGCGGTGTGTGTGTGTGTGTGTGTTGGGCGGTGTGTGTGTGTGTGTGTGTGTGTGTGTTGGGTGGTGTGTGTGTGTGTGTGTGTGTTGGGCGGTGTGTGTGTGTGTGTGTGTGTTGGGCGGTGTGTGTGTGTGTGTGTTGGGCGGTGTGTGTGTGTGTGTGTGTGTGTTGGGCGGTGTGTGTGTGTGTGTGTTGGGCGGTGTGTGTGTGTGTGTGTTGGGCGGTGTGTGTATGTGTGTGTGTGTTGGGCGGTGATTGTGTGTGTGTGTCTGTTGGGCGGTTTGTGTGTGTGTGTGTGTGTTGGGCGGTGTGTGTGTGTGTGTGTTGGGCAGTGTGTGTGTGTGTGTGTTGGGCGCTGTGTGTGTGTGTGTGTTGGGCGCTGTGTGTGTGTGTGTGTTGGGCGGTGTGTGTGT